>NW_015379261.1:2191664-2258646 GCF_001522545.3 Parus major | reverse complement strand
TAGTGTTCTTATTCTTGTAGTTTGTTAATAAACTGTCTTTATTCCTTTTAAGTTTTAAGCCTGTTTTGCTCTTGTTTTAATCCATATCTCACAACAAGAAATAAGTCATTTCTTTAGTTACTAGTTTAAAACCACGACACCTTGGCACTCACTGCTCTGGTTAAACCCTGAACATTAATCCAGTTTCTTCTTCAGCCCTGTTACACATTTTTCTTAGTCACAGTCATTTCTGCACTGTGGCCACAGATAGAGCTGCTCTTGGGTTGTAGGAGGGGAACTGTGTGGTGTTTGTTGTTCTGGGTGCTTCAATGCCCTGTGTGTGTATGAGTGTGTATGCTGACAATGTTCTATCCATACTGCAAGACAATTGGACTATTCTAAAAATTGAAAGCTAATTTCCAGCCATCCCTCAGATAACCCTCCCCACCTCCCCAGTTAATTACCTTCATCCTTTAGGTCAAGCATAAGTTGTATTTCTCAGGTGACTAAGCAAAGAGGTCCTTGCACTTTTGAGTACTCTTTTAGTACTTGGACTCAATATTTCTACTTGTAAAAAGGTGTAATGACTCTTCTTTTATTTTGGAGCATATTGTAATGCTTGTCTTATTATGTCCTCAAAGAACTATGATACTAGAGTGTTGAGTGCCTTAGAAATGCCTATGCATAAACATCTGAGGTAAGGCCTTGAGTGTGATCCAAGGGTTCTTGGATGCAGTCCACAGAGAAGCCTGCACAGCCATGGGAAGGTTTATTTACTTTTCTAGCTCAGCATCTCTGTGAATTATAATTTTATTATGAAGTATAAAACCAATAAATGTAGAGGCCTGGCCTTTGTATTGAGCAGAATGGATTTGCTACCTGCAGCAACATCTCTCTGCCAACCACCTGAACAAGTTCCAAGCAATTTGGAAAATCTCTGTTCTTTAAAGTGCAAATGGTTTCATGGCAGCTGGGAGAAATCCATTTCAAATTTGAAATGAATATTCTCCAACCTCACCAGTGGGGAAAAAAATGCAAATTACAATACATCTGTTTATTAGACACGACCATCATGCCAAAACCAGAACAAAATGGAGCTCTTTCTGATATTAGGGTGTAGACCTATCTGTAACTGAGATACAAAAAAAAAATCCTAAAATATTTTTTTCGTGACTACTACAGTAATATTTTCTGTGAGGTATTGAGAAATTCTATCAGTTTGTGAAGTTCTTGGGAGCTTCTAGCTGAGATACTATTCAAGAATAGCAGGAGTTTTAAGAGTATCATTCATTTTGGTAGGTATTACAGGGCAGTCACCTGTCTGGCATCACTTCCAAGGTTGTTCCAGTGTTCTTGACCAATCAGGAATATACAGTGCTGGTTGTCACAAGGAAAAGCAGAAAACACATTAAAAGCTGGGGTGGGGAACCTGATCCCTAATCTTCAATAATCAAGATGTTTCTGTCTGTAAGGGCTTGGTGGCTCAGGATGGTCTCCATGAGGCACAGCCAGGGATGCTCCTGCGTGACGTGGATGGATTCTGTCATTTCCAAGAGCTCACCACAGACACTGATCAACTGCTCACTTGACACCTCAGGGAACTTTTTAAAAAACAAAAAATACTGGACAGAATGAGGAAAATTGGGCGAAAGAGCAAGACACAATCTTGCAGGCACCAGAGGCAGTGTAGAAGGAGAGGAAGGAGCTGCTCCTGTCATTGGAGTGGAGATTTCCCCACAGCCCATGGAAGACTCCACAGTATACAGGATGGAATGTCCTGAGAAAAAATGCAGCCTCTGGGGAGGACTCCATGCAGAAATAGTTTGGTCCTAAAGAACTCCAGGCTATGGAAGGATCCATGCTGGAGGAGGAAAAATCATGTGAGGAGCTGGAAAGGAGGTGTTATGGAGTGATCACCATTCTCTTTCCTCGTCCTCCCTATGTCACATGGGGTGAAGGGAATGAAGTTGAGCTTGGGAAGAAGGGTGTTGTAGGAGCAAAGTGTTTTAGTTTTCATCCTTGCTTATTGTTATCCAATTTTGTTTAAACTGGCAATAAGTTAATCTTCCCAAGTAATGTTTTGTTTTTTTCCCTGTGACAGTGATTGGTAAATGATCTCCCTTTCTCTACCTTCATCCATGAGATTTCCCATTCACTTTCTTTACCTGGTGGGAAGGGAATGTAAGAGAGCAGCTATGAGGCATTTTGCCATATAGCTAAGGATAAGCTACAACAATATCCAGAGAGAGAAATGGGGGTTTGGTTAAGTTTTTATTTATTATATTTCACTTGTGACATTGTTTCAGATGTTACTCAGTGTCTTTTCATTATGAGTCTGCTTTTCCAAAGCAGATAGATACATCTCTAGTCAGAGAGAGAAAAGATACAGGAGTGGTTATTAAAAACAAAACAAAAAAGCCAAAACCAAACAGACAAAAAAATAACAACCAAAAAGCCAAAAAAAAACCAACCAAAAAAACCCAAAAAAAACTCTAAGCCCCTATCCCCAGCAACTTCCTTTAGATTTCACTTCAGTGTGGGTTTTGTGGCTTTCCCTTTGGTTTATCTCATTTTTTTTTGAGATTAACTCATTACCTCAAATTGTCTGCGACAGAAAATACATCTTGGTCAAAAGTACAGTGACTGAGTTAATTTTATTATTTGATAAGGTAGCGATTATCCATTATGGATGAAGAAATGGGATTCCCTATTGAAAATCAATGACTTATCTTATTGTAGAAGAATGAAAAATGCAATTAATATATTTTGATGCATTAAAAATGGATTTTTAGTATTGCCCTTGAATTCTATTAAACATTTTTCTTTGACTAACATTCCAAAGATAAGATAATGGCTTTTTGAGCCTTAAACCTACTTAAATAAATTTACTTATATGTTCTTAACCTTTCTTTTTCACTTAAGGTATATAGTATGAATGTTGAGGTATTTCTCCTTGCTATCAAATAATTTGCCAGTTTGTCCCTTCTTGCATTTGTTTTTTCAGAGACACAGTTATTCTTCTGACATGTATTAAGAAAGGTGTTGCATGTACACCTGTAGTATAGCAAGGGTGTATATTCATAGCCCTAAAGGTCCTTTTAATATGCTCCATGGTAAGTACAGAGTGTATTTTTAAAAAAAATCTCATTTAATATATATTAATATATATACATGTTATTTCTAGCTATCTATAAAACTTTCTTAACATAGGTATATATCTATACCATACATATGTATATCTGTGTGAGAGTATATCTCTATGTGTCTATCCGAATCAGATTTTTTTGTGGAGGATTTTCTTTTTTTTTTTTTGTCTATTTTAGTAGAAATTATATTCCAGAAGGGCTCCGTGTTATGTGAAGATGTTTATGAGGCAGCTTCCATGTCCTAGGTATATTTTAGCATGAAGGCATCAACTACCTTGCTGTTTAATATGTTTAATATGCAGTCAGATACTCATTATTAAGCACTGCATGAAACATCATCACTGCAAACCAACCACATTATTTTAGTATGGCTAAAATTAATGAATTTTTAGTTTTGGCCAAACAAAGATCAGTAAAATTAAGCTAGAGATGAACAACATTCCTTGCCCGGAGGAAAAGCAAAAACTTACCTCCCTATTTCCATTTAATAGTGCCACAGAGTCACAATATTAAAATATATTTCTGGCCATATTCCTTCCTCCTTAGGAAAACTACTGAAATAATTTACTGTTCATCAAAAGTAGAAAAAATATTTATAGGTGGATAACTAATTTCTCATTTTTATGCTATATTTACACAAAACAAAACCTTGCACAGCTGCTCTTTGGAAGATAAAAAGGATTCAAATTGCTGTAGCAGACTTGTGAGTAGAAATGTTTTCAGATTTTCAGGAAATCAAATTGCATGGGGAAAGGGCAAGCTTTTTTTTTTCCCCTCTGGATTGTTTGCCTCTGGAAATATTTCATCCTTTACTTATTGCTAATTGATTAGCTCTTACGCATGGGTAGAGTATTTTTGCTACTGTAGAATGTGTCGAATGAAAGACAAGTAAATAAAGAAGTTCACCTTGTAATCACTAGAAGAGACATCCAGAGTGAGAACTTTGCTAAGGCAACAATCAGGAAGGCTCACAGTTGTTTTGATAGTGATCCTGGTTTTATGTCCACAATTTACTTTAAATATCTAGGCAATTAAAAAAATGTCCATCACCTTACACCAACGGGTCACACAGCCTTCTTTGAAGTACACTTGGCTGTGTAAAAAAACTAGTATATAAGTATTTGCTATAGAAATAGATATTTTATAATTAAACAGATGTGATATCAAAGAAGTGTTTTACCCAAGGAAATACAGCAAGTGCATGCAGTCAGAAAATAAGAGAACCAAGATCTTATTTAAAGGAGTTGTGGTGTTTCTGCACGGAATCTATCCAATATACTATTTAAAATATTGAATTTTCTTCAAAATTGCTAGCTTATTCTGAAATGAATGTAAGGCTAAGCTGAGTTTCTGCTCAGATTCTCCAAATCACTCATCATCTAGATTTTCTGGTGTCAGCATGATGGGGACTATTTCAGGCATATCTTCTCCCTGCTTGATTTACGAGGAGACATGTCATGAGATTCACCTGGCCTGCAAATCGGATCTGAAGAGGCGGAGGAGGACAGTGACACGACTTCTAGCAGTCAATCATTCATTATATAGATATACCCTTCAAAACATCCATGCCTGCCTCAGGTGAAATAGATGTCAAATTTGCCTGAAGGACATGGATCAAAGAGTACTGCCAATCTATACTACACACATCAAAATATCCCACAGCTGAATTTCCCTTTCTCCTACTGAAGCAAAATTTCTCCTTGTGTGGGTGTTGCATAAAATGCATATTTTAGTCAGCTTAAAATGTATTTTAATTGTTTTCACTGATATCACAATTTCCTCTACAGAAGAAAAATAAATATTTTATAATTGTCAGTGTTGGACCAATACTTGCTGTCTCAGACCTGTGGAAAGATAGAAGGATTAATCAGTCTTCATCTTTTGTTTTTTTAACTAGTCAATGAATTGTTTGGCAAAACCTTGTATTTTCTAACTACTGTTTCACTAATTATTCTGCCTGCTAGGAAAAAAAAAATTTCCCTGTGATGAGATTCTGCCTCCAGCAAAACTGATCTTAACTACTTATTACCAGCAACTCATTTCTTTCAATTCTGCTGAGTGTTCCAGGTTCCTTGAACACGACAGCAAAGTGAAGTTTATTCCCTCACACTTTCAGTAACTGGATCTCAGATTCACCCATTGAATATTTCAGGGGATTCATTCCATTAAAAAAAAAAATCTAAGTTTGGCTTACTAATACATCTAAGGTGGACAGAATATTCATGCTATTTACTTGCTCTTAAAAGCAGGCTTCTCTTCCACCTCATCCAGGTTGCCAGGGAGGTGAAATCTGAAGCATGATAACTATATCAAAAATAGGTTTGCTAAAGAGTTTACAGACACATCTCTTGGATAACTTGAGTACCTTGCTCCTAAAGCAGGTTCTATTTCATCCATATACTTCTGCTACTCACCAAGAGAGGACAACTCTATGCCACGCCTGCCTTCTAATGCAGCATTATCAGAAAAGTTCAGGTCAATAAACAAAGTCTTGGATCAGGAGTACCTCAATTTCTCTTTCCCTCTGGATGTTAAAAATTTTTTAAAAAGTACCTAAACATATCTAAGTTGCACCACAAAGAGTGCAAGGAGTATATTGGATCTCTTGCCATGTTTCCCATTTTAAACAGATTTAGAATGGCTTTTCTATTAAGAGACTGCCAGACATAGCATTGAATATACTTCCTAATGCAGATAATTAATTGTTCAGAGATACTGGATTTATTACCTTGCAAAACAGCATTAATATTTTACTACCTTGAAGTGCTTTTTGCCAAGTTCTTGATTGCACAATCCTGTTTTTTTTTTCTTTTTTGTTTTCCCCCTCATGACATTAGAAAAATCAGGAACAGTAGACCTCAAAAGCTTCATGGTTCTTTCTGTATAAATGGAGACAATTTTTTTTGTGATAACAGAGATAAGAACACCCATGACTATTTATAATACTTGTTGAAAAAAATAACAGTGAATGTGAGAAAAGTCTGTCCCAAAACATTTCAGTTTTGAGGGGATTTTTTTCCATTTATATTCTTGTGACCATTTCAACCAGTCATGCTTATTGATCTATTGAACAGACAGAAAAAAAATCTGGTGCTGCATTTTGCAAGTTTACAGTGCCCTGTTCACTTCTGCCAAGTAGGGGACATATGAGAAAAATAGCTAAATTCCTTGATTTCTCCAATGAAGTCACTTTTAAAATGAAGAATTTTAAGTAGAGAAGTTGTTTCATTGTTTTTGAAATGCTACTCATATATTGCAAATAGAAAATACTCTTTTCCTGAATTAGATAAAAGGTTCAAAGGGGAAGTTTTGAGGGCTTCCAATCCTACTACTCTGAATGATTACTCTGATTTGGGAAGGTAGGAAAGCTCTGCAGACAGAACTGGAACAGTTGGATGGATGGGCAGAGTCCAATAAAGTGAAGTTTAATAAGTCCAAGCGCCAAATTCTGTATTTTGGCCACAAAAACCCCCTTTAGCGCTACAGCTGGGGACCATGTGTCTGGACAGTGCTCAGGTGGAAAGGGACCTGGAGGTACTGGTCCACAGCCACAGGCTGAACATGACCCAGCAGTGACACAGTCTCAATCTACATCACGGGAAACATAGGTTGGATATTAGGAAAAAAGTTTTTTATTGAAAGAGTGATAAAGAAGTGGAATGGTCTGCCCGGGGAGTGGGTGTAGTCACTATCCCTGGACGTGTTTATACAAAGATTGGATGCTGTGGTTTAGTTGAGGTGTTAGGGCATGGAATAGACTCAATGATCTCAAAGGCCTCTTCTAACCTTGTGATTCTGTGATTCTGTAATTAAAAGCCAGAGGATTATTTTCAGCTAGGAGTGCAATCATCATTGTGAAAATGCCAGTTTCACACTGCATTTCCCCAAGTTAGCACATGAAATACTTTAATTCTCTAAGACAAGACTTGGGGAATTTTGTTCTCAGCCAATGAAGATAGCTGAAGTAAAGGGTTTCAGACAAAGATTCTGTGATTTCTTCTTTTGTAACCACTGACTCCAGTATAGATGATTTTCAGAGTTAATGTTGGGTGTTTTAAAAAATATATTTTAATATCAAGTAAGCACTTTCTATTCATGCTTGGTGTGTTGTACTGTTGGAAATTACAGCGTTCTGAAAGTTTTGAGGACAGGACTAAAAAGATGGACTTTGCCATCTTGGCTACTCTCTACGCTACTGCCAAGGAAATACAAAATTTTGCCCAAGTAGATGAGATTGCAGTTTGTTTGCTGCAAAAGCATGTAAGGACACGTCTGCCAAGTATTGCTATGTAGCATTGACCATGACTTATCCAAGGATTAGATGAACAAAAACGAAAGCCTTGCATTTCCTGAATTTAATTTTGTGGAGCTTATCCATGGTTCACTGTCTGACCTTGTGTTTACAGAATTTTTATTATATGAAAGCACTACCCTTAGGAAAAGGTCTTAATAGAATTTAATAGAGATTAATACAAATGGCCTAACTGAATTATTCTAGCAAATCTTAATCTGGAAGAATATTTTTTTTTCATGGATATTCTTGAACCAGAAGAACCTTTTGTAAAGGATAAAAGAAAGCAATAGATTTAAGCATTGTAGATATATGTACAAATGTAGGAGAGCTTGCAGATTTGACATAGGATAATTAATGTCAATTAGCAGAATATAACAACATACAGCTTTCAAAGAAATAGTTGCATACTTTAAAAACTGGCATATTTAAATAGCCATGAATATTACAGTTCATGATCTTAGGGCACTGTATTAATCTAGGTATCTACATTTAATATTACAGAAAGTAGTAATGGCAGTAGTAGCAATCTAGGAAAATTAAATATGTTCAAGTATATATTAGAACAAACATGAACTTCAAGTAAAACTCAGTTTTGTAGTTAAGCAATTATTTGTTTTACCCCTTACTGCTTGAAATTTTTTTGTAGTTGGTAGGGTGCCATGAGAAATAGAAAGGGGCTAAAGAGAAGAATCTGATAATATCCTGAACTCTTTATGTCAACTTGAGATCTTATGCTATGTGTGTTTTTATCTTATGCAATATGCCATCCTTAATGAGGTATTTCAATTACAGTCAAATGTCAAAAATTGAAAAAGAAAGGTATGTTAAACATATTATAAATATTTTCATTAATTAACACATTCCTGCAATGCAGAATACTTCTACATGCTGCAAAATAGGTCTAAGTTGAATAAATTAACAGTGATGACAAAATATGTGAAAACCAAGATATGATAATAACAAAAATGAATAACTTAAGAGAGTTTTAGTTAATTTTTAACACAGACAAGCATACTTTGACGCCCAGTTTTAAATTCTAAATAGGTATGAAGAGAATCTAGGATAATTTTAATGAGAGCTGTCCTATATTACAGGGAATCTTAAAATACAAAAAGCAAAGCGGCTGTCAGCTAGCTGACAGTAGGCAAATGTTTCCCCAGGACAGCATACTGGTGACGATACTAGAGGTCTGAATGGCATAAAGTGATGGATGAGTTTGTTTCTTGCCATTCCAAAGCCAAAATAAGTGGGTTTGACTTCATCTGCGCAGTATCACATCTAAGCTTGGGGGTGGAGGAGGAGAAACTTGTGCAAGCAATCTGGCAGGGGACGAGTGGGATGACACTGAGCTCTACATATGCTTTTGGCTGCCAAGGCAGCATTTCTTCTGCTCTCCTTAAGATGAGAAGCTTTGATCATAAACATTCCCTTGAGGTTTCTGAGAAAGAGGCTTGGAGAGAGGTGGCCAGATGTTGTCTCTCTGTGTTCCCTTAGGTCTGACCCTGTTATAGCCAGAGCTGTCACTGCACCCTCTTCCACAAAAACTTCAGGAGTTAGAATATCCTCCTGAAAAGGTGAAATTTGCAGAGTGGCACTACAAAAATATGATTTCATATCCAGATCCAGAGGTAACTGAAGCTAGAGCTGTTTGTTCTCCAGTTGATGAAGGTTTAATACAAATCCCTTTTTCCTGTTTCTTTATGGAGGTATTTTGATTTTTTTCTTTCAGCACATTAGTGGGTGATACTATATCAAAGTAGAATGCTGGAAACAGGATAATTTAGTGAAAACATTAAAACAATGTGTTCCATGTGCTTAATATAATGACTGGAAAATTCATATTACATGGAGTTTAGCAAGACTTTAAGTTTTATTTAATAGAGAATCTTGGATTCACAATTCTTAATTTTTATTTTTAAGATACTTCTAATTATCAGCACTGTATTATTCACAAACTATTTAGTTCTGCATGTATATTCAGCCCAGTTTCTGAACTAGGATTTCGATTAGTGGAATGCACTTTTCATTCAAATTCAGACACTAACCAAAAGGCCAATGAAAACCTGCAGTAAACTGTTCTCAAAATATCAGATTTAATAAGATCTTATTTGCTCTTTTAATGCATAAAAGATACAAATACGACTATGACAAGGTGATAACGGCTCTCATCAAATACACTTTTTATTTTGTTTTGAGACAGATGGGTAAATTCTGACCTTTAAACAATTCTTGTTAGGATTTATTGTTCTGCCAACTTTGGCATTGCTGATGCCCAGTTTATTCCAGAAGTCAAAAGAGACAATAGAATCTTTCTACCTTTGTTGTGTATAAAATTTCAGTCTTGCAATTTAATATTTTTTCACAAGATGCTGATTTTTAAACTGATCAGAATATTTGGGGTTTGCCACTTTTTTCATTTGAACAACAGAGATATGATTGGTTTGGTTATTGGTTGCTTTCTTTTTTTGGTAAATATACAAAGCTAATGCTAAAATGCTATTTCCCAACTTTAATTAAACATGTAAATTATTTACTTACATAATGAAAGTCACTGCATTGCCAGGTTCCTTGTATTATTTATATTACCCAATGGCACAGGAACCTCACATTATCATATCACTTCATTGTTTAATCATCATTCCATTTGATGTTATTCATGTTTGGATATGAATAGAAAAGGCCTATCAGTTTCAGGATCACATCTTACACTGTGCATAGACATCAGACTATTGTAGCTACTTGTCACAACCACAATTTAGTGCTTGATACTTTATTTCTCAAATTATTGTTCTACATTTTTTGTTATAAATTCAGTGTCTAAGTAAAGGCTTAATGGATTGTTCTGTGGAAAAAAAAAAAAGTAAAGTAAAATAGTGCTTATTTTTGTCTTCTTTCTGTTCAGCAATACTGATCCTAACAGCTGGCTCTGTCCCTTTTGGTACAGAATCAAGTGATTCTTCAAAGAGCTTAGAAGATGATTTTTGTGCAACTTTGCCTATCCTGCTATGCAATGTATTTTTTTTTCTTTTTTCTTTTTCAACACAAGTGAGATGCTGGGGTTTTGTTTCTGTATGGATATATAATTTCATTAAAAGTGAGTTAAAGAAAGTTTTGTACATACTTTGTGTCATTCTGTGTGATGATCCTCATCAGGAAACAGGAAAACTGGATGCATGGGTCAGCTTTGAAGAGACAGAGGGTGGTAGGAGAAAGAATGTAAACCACCATGATCTGTGGAGCACCATGAACAAAAATATGAGAAAAAATCAAAATCACGAGCCTGAAGAAAGTGGCTTTGAATACACTTGTTTGTTAAATGTCTTGTATCCATCAATATCTAGGCAGTAAAATGAATAATGTGAAATCCTGAAAGAAGCTGAGAATTTATTTTTTGGTCAGTAAGACATTCAGCATCTGTAAGAGTGAGGTTGTTTAATACTACATTGAAAGATTTAATAATTCCCTAGGGTGTCATTAATCCTTACAGGGCTAGGAATGTGTTAACACCAGGACTAAAAAACTGTCACAGTTTAGTCTTAAATTACCTCATTCAAATTGTGTTCATATTTCAGAACTCTCTGACCAAGTTTTTCAAAGCAGAACCCGCCTTCTTTAGTGGAAACCTAATCTTGTTTAACTTCATGGAACAATTAGCATTGGCAAAAGGAAGAACTCTTCTGCCTCAATGAGAAACTTTCATTCAACTTCAACTAATTAGCTTTTATGTGAGTGAAGGAAATTCCCACAAAAATTAATAAAACTCAAATTACCTACTTTAGAGGTGATCCCTAAAAGAGTTACTTCCTTAAAGGGATAAAAGCTCTTCACTAATATGTGGAATGAATGGCAGAAGCGTAGTTTAGAGCAGCAGGTATCAATCACCCACTCTCCAAATCCTTTGCCCTGAAGTTGGGAGATCACCAGTAAACCTTTTTGCTGAATGCTGCCATATGACGTGTGTGTCAGAGCCAGAGTAATATATACCTCTAGTCTTATTTTACATTTCTCTTCTCACACTGGACAAACTTATTCTTTGACCTAAAATAATAGCAGAAGCTACAATAATATTTTAGATTTCAACTGTAGCATACTATTTAAAAGAACTTGAGTTGCGAACATTTGTCCTGCTTTGACATTTTTTAAAGGACAAACAACAGACCTAGGAATTGATCCAGTGGAGATGGTACTGGATATCTTCTATCACATTTTCTTTTCACAGTTTGTGGCACTGCTGAGGGGGATTTTTCTGTGTGCTACTGTATTTGACCTAACACAGATATTCCCATGTAAGACATAAGTCCTTTATGAGCACACTTGTACTCTCTACTAATACATGGAAAGGGCACTGCCATGATTTTAAAAGGGGTATAACTCAGAGATATATTTTAGCAATTATGTTGATGCTTTGAGAAGGCTGACCTAGAAGAGAGGCTAGACAGACTTAAGAATAAAGTATGTATTTATTGAAAGGCCTTAAAGGACACACACCAGGCACAAGAGCCTGGCCAGGGCTACACCCAAGATGGGCTTAAAAATGGTCACAAAATGGATGACTGGTCATAAGGTTGCACACTTTTATAAGTTTTGGTCCATCTGCATATCAGGGTCCAATCACAGCTTCAGGTTACAAAGTCCCATCCTTCTTGTTTTCTCTCTTCAGTCCACCATTGTTTATGCTTTTGTGCCTGAAACTTATAACGATTTTCCTTGGTATCAAGCTAGAAAAAGAATTGTTTTGTCTACTTACTCTGTGAAGAGAGCTTACACTTAATGTGAAGCTCAAAATTACACACATAGGCAGCACAGAACATGAAAATATGAAAGCTAAAACTTAAGGCATTAATACATGCAGATTAAATCAGCTGACCTTATTGTTATCAGGCTAACAAATTCTATACTTCATGCAAATTATTTAAAACAGAGAAAACAATTCCCCTCCCTCTTCATGTGGCTAAGTAGTCAGAGCTGCTCTTGAATTTGAGGTTAAGGAAAAGCCAACACTTCCATTGTGGCCAGATATTCTTACTCAATATTCATAATTGCTGAATAGAAATAGTGAATAAATTGTGTCAAGTGTAAATGTAACCTCACATTTGCAGTGTACCTATTAACAAAAAATAATCAATTTTAGTCTGACATTCCTGTATTCTGTGATAGTCCAGTGTCAAATAAAAATAATGTTTTAAATATTAGTCAAATAGTGTTCTAAACTGAATATTGACTGTAAGGGGAAATGAACTGAGTTTTCCTTTTTAATTTTGTCCTAAAGATATTTTTTTTGAGTTTGTCTTGATTAGAAAGAACAAAGATTTCTGGTCTAGTTAGTGGACCTAAAAGTTAACTTGAAATAAAAAAAAAAAACAACAAACAGTCTGCAATCTTACAATGGGGTTCTGCAAAAAGGATGCTTTTAGTTATATTCTAGTAGTGGCAGCTGTCTTATGCTTTACTTCCTTCAGTGGGTTTTGCATGGGAGTTTATCAAAATTGATTAGTTGTGCTGAATAGTTATAATTTTTCTTCTGTAATTATACTATTTTTCTAAAACCAGTGTAAAAAAATAAATGAAAAGTTCACTGTAGTCTTTCAGTCATTATCATTAACAAATATAACTTGTGACAGTTATGTACCGCTATGTCTTCAGGGCAGTAATTATAGTTATCATAACTGTGTGCTAAAATATTCTTCTATAAACAGCTTTAGTGAAAGGGTGTTTGGTATTACTTATATATAGCACTTCATGCTTAACTGCATAACGAAACATCACTTTTTACGACAGTATTTAATGTCAGAATCACATTTTCTTTACTTGTTAGCTCCTTTGACCAGACTTTTCATGGTAAATAAAAAAATTATGTTTTTAGTAGTAGTTCTTCATGAAAAAAACAATGAAAGGTATTTCAATTTAGATAGGAAGATGATAGAAAATGTTCAATTACATGATGAAAATATTCATCATGTAGTCCCCTACAAATTCTCAAATTATGAGTCATCACATAATCAAAATAGTATTAGTCAGGATCAAGGATTCTCTATTTATTTTGTTATCCCAGAAATTAAAATAGTTATAGCAGGAACAGTTCATCATTTAGCAGCTGCTGCTGTTTAATGAAATGTACAGGGGTTTATTTCAAAGTGACTCTTGATACAATGCTAAATTATTCAGAATGGTTAATTACCTCATCCATGGTAGAAGTATCTAGTGCATCTATTGATTGATGCTCATTTGCATTCAGAACTTTTAGCTGGAATGATTTTTGGTGTCTCTATATTTCCTGCCAATCGGTGGCAACAGAAATCTGTAACTTGGTGTGTATGCATAACTCGATTATTTATCTATTTTAAATAAACTATCTGTTGTCCTTTCCTTTATAGTAATGTTTTTTCTATCTTTTTCCTTTATAGTAATGTTTTTTTCTATCTTTTTCCTACCTCATTAATTCCTCTTAACATTTTGGGATGCAGATATTATGCCAATGTTTGGGGATTAATGCTATGACTCAGGTAATGTTAATAGAAGGTTGTGTTGCCTAGAGTCTTGTCTGTCTTTACATTTAGAGCAATGGAAGAACCATGAAGTAGGATGTGATTAAACAAACTCATTTTAGTTTTGGCAGGTCTGCCTGACTTATCCAGTGTGAGTGACCCTGGTGTTTACAGGATTATAGGAGCCAGGAGCTCATGCAAGGCTGCTGCACATGAGGCAAATGTACTGCAGAGACTTTGTGGTCATGGTTAACACCCTTCTCAAAATAACTGTGGCTTCGTAGCTTTTGATTCACAGCTCCCTTTTTTCCAGTTGGCTAAGCATGCAAGCAAAATAGATAGATATTTCAAGAGACACTCTCAGTCACTTTGTCAGTTATTTTTAGAGTTTTATGTCCCTAAAGGTATATGAATATACATCTGAAACCCTGTTTAGTGTCTCTGGAGTGGTCCTTTATTCCCTGCAAATGCAGCGGCTCCAACTATGTCAATTCATGTGCAATGCACATAGAAATCACTTGCTGTCCTTTAGTTTTCTTAAGGGCATGGAATCGTCACTCTTGTCTCAAATATTTGCCTGTGCTTTTCTAGTAAAAGCTCTATAATAAAGTGCTTTATACTGCTTACTAACATCTCTGTTTTAAGTGCTGGAAAGCTGATATAACACTGCTGTTTTACAGTGTTGGTATTGAAAATATTTCAAATTCATACAAAAATTATTCATTGTGTCAGGAAAATTTCTGTTAGAAAATAACATTTTATTAGAAACTGCCAATTTTCTAAATGTTTGAAGCAAAAATCCTCTGCAATGATTATTAACCAGCAGTGATGACATAAATGAAAACCCAGTTTCACAAGCTTGGTTAGTCTTCTGCCACCATCACCATAACAGCTGCTTCCATGCCAGCATTTTTTTGACTAGGACCAATGGGTAATAAAGGGAACATTGTTTTCACAGAAGAGTATTTTTCTAACACTGTTGTCATTAACCTATCTGAAAGATCTTCAATATCTGCAATTCCAAATTATGTTCTAACTTTTAAAGCTTTTAGGTTGTTGGTGGTGCATTGCCTCAGTTCTGTTACACATGCTTTAATTTCTTCAACTTGCTTAGTTAGCTGTGAAACCATCACCTTTGAACCTGGCACATCTGCCAAAATACAGATAAGAAAATAACATCAGTGAAAACTTGCTGTTTAACTAGAGACACTTCTGCACTATACTTAGCTATCTACCTGACCTTACTTATTTTCAGTATAATAGATGAAAACACCAAAGTAATTTTGATTTGAAAAGGAGGAGGGAAAAAAAATTGCTTTAAATTTTTTTTTTTCTTCCCCCCCAACCTGTTGCATTATACTGGTTAGCTAAAGAATGTAAATATCTGGAAACAAGTGCACTTCCTAAAGTTTGCATTAGAAACCATGTAAAGTCTTACATCTTCACTGCTAGAATGGAGAGCAATCACCTTGAAGTGACACTTGGATGCAGAAATCTCTTTGAAAGAGAACTGAAAGCATTTAGAGCTAATAAAAATGGATAGTTATGTAATTCTAAATAAGAAATTGTACTCTGAGAATTTCTACTTGCTGACCCTGTTACCACATGGGTAAAAACCATTTGCTCTAGTTCATCAATTTTTTTTCTCTTACAGTGAATGCTTGTGATTAACATTGTAATTTATAAATGTTAGTCTGATTTCTTTTAAGGAATAATTACCTACCTGTGCTTTTCCATTTTTCTTTCAGTGTTACAGAATAATTTATCATTAGGAATAATCAGACACTGTTCATTTTCTTCAAGGAAGCTGAATATTTGAAGTAAGTGGTAAGTGATTTATATTAGGGTATATCAGAAATTCTTCCCTTCTCTCACTTTCTGTCATTGACTGCCAGCTCTCTGTAATATATACAAGTGTCCTAACCAGAACACACAACGTCTGTGTGTGGAGATGCAGTTATGTGCTTATTTGCTGCAGTTAAAAAACAAACAAGAAAAAATAAAAAAAAAAAAACAAGCAAAAAAGTAAAACAAGGATCCAACTGTATCAGGGTTTGTGAGTTTAACTACGTAAAAACACAGCTTCTTGACATCCTTGTTTTCCTAGGTGTTTTATGTTCTTTTCAAGAATGTTTCAAGACATACAAAGATGAGTGATGCAACTTTCAAACCTCAGTGATTCAAACCTGTCTGCCATTATGTATGCATTAGATGTTTAAATGCTGGGCTTTAACTTCTGCCTACTGCCATCAAGCTGGGGCTCAAGGTCCTGACTGAAGTTTATCTTGTTTCAATTTGCCTCCAAGGAAATTAACAAGAAATTGCTGTTATTTGTTTCTGTGGAACTGGCGGGGGAATTCACAATTGAATCCACTCTTGGGCAGGAGGTAACCAGGACAGGAGCAGCATCAAAGAGCAATTTTTCCAGTGTGTGATGATGACAGTCATGTTCTTATACCTGCACTGACTCTGCCTGACTCACAGAAAACCATGAAATTCAGAATCAGGAGAACTATGGACTAGGATATACATGATACAAATTCACATTATAGCTTAGTATATAATATTCACACATTGTTCTCATTCCTGACAGTGTTCCCCGACCTGGAAGTCTGTGCTTGGGAATGAGTGAAGATGTAGTAAGAAAGTAAAGAAATAGATTTGCCTTGGATAATTTTATTAACTATCATTTATGATTTTATCCCACTTCAAAATGACTAAGAAAACCTGGTATTTAGGCCAGAAGTTATTTTATGGCATGTTTAAACAAGTTATCATTTGGGTTTAAATTATAAAGAGAAATTTCTAATATGAATAACTATGATTATACTTTTAATATCGTGATAAAGGAAATAATTTTTAGTTGGATAAATGTTAAATCAGCATGATATGCATTGCCACAGAGCAAATATTCATAGGAAATAAGTATTTTCTGTTAATATCAAAGATTTATTTTCAAAGCTGTTAGATTATGTATGCACCTGGTGAGTTCCTTGTTTGCTGAATGCTGCTGTATTATCACTGTAGACAGGTTTGTGATCCAGAAACCTGATCAATGACCAGACTGAGACTGTTGCAAAGCATATGATTTCTTGCAAATTTTCCTTGTCCCGAGAAATATCGCTGACTATAACACACATTCTATTAAGTTAGCTTTTAGCTTCTGGCTTGTTGGCGAGCTAAAATCATGTTTGACAATTGTAGCTTCTGATCTGAATGATCAGGAAAACACAGATCTAGAGAAGCCACTAAAAGAAGTTTTCTCAGCTGTCTCTCAGGCTCCCAAAATGTCCATTCTCACTGCAGCAATTAGCCAGAGCTGAGTTTCAGGGAGATATTCATTCCCTGTGTCAGAGATCTGTGCTCACTGCTTCAAAAATAACCTTGACTAAGCTGCACTTTGCAGTGTAGGCTAAACATCTCTTTCCAACGTGGATCCTGGTCCTTACTCCATGACTTGGTACCTTACTCCAGTCTCTGTTAATGATGTTTTTCCATGGATAGAAACTCAGGGTATACACAAAAAACCTCACAGCACTCTACAACTAGGCATACTTTTTTGATGACTGGGAGACCAGAGCTTGGAGAAAAACGCTACAGACAACTATTAATTTTTTTTACAAAGTCCAGAATAAGGTATCTAAATTTCCCATATGGAATTCTTCCCATAGGGAGAATTTAGCTTATATGTATTTTACTTAAGATTGCAAATTTGGATATTAGGACCTAAAAAGACAGGGTTTAAACACTAAGACATAAATTTATTTCATTACTGAGAAAATCACTATCAAAGCAGCACATGGGAGTTAAAGAGAACAATTTGTTATTGTTCAGTATAGTCATCAGTCTAGACCACATGGGACCTAGTAAAAAAAATATTTAGTCCTATGTAGAAGACGATTTCTCTTCACAAGATTATTTTACTGCAGGTAGATGTATTTGGGAGCTAAGCCTGTGGTCCAGATTTTTTATGTTTTCTTAATCATTTCTTGAACTGTTATTTGACCTACTGCTGAAACTTTATCCCCAAGAACCCTGAGACATCCTCATATGCCCATGATGGTTAAGCTGCATCCAGTTAAAAGCTGCTCTCCTCTGTGGAGCAGGCTCTAAAAGACACAGCCATGCAATCCTCAAGGGCTCCTGAAAATACTTTTGTCTTTAGTTATCTATGAATGATAGCATGCCAGAAGAGCAGGGGGGAACTTGAGTGCTGCTTAAAGCTCAAGCGCTCTGTCTTCTGTGACTGTTGCTTTGGAATACATTATAAATGACTTTTGAAAAAAAAATTAATTTCAGGGTAACAAATCAATACTTTCAGTTAACTCAGGCATCACTTCTGGCTGAGTGACATGTTAGGGCAATATATGAATAATCCTTTTTATGAGTAATTTCTAGGGCACATTGGGGTGACTACTTTTAAGTCAGTATATAATTATCAGTTGAATGCTACTGTAAGTTTTATTTCTATACAGAATGGGGGAAGGAGGGAGGAGACAAACTCTTTGTCCAAGAGCATACCTACTAATCTATCAATAATGTTCAATGCATTGATTCTACAGGAGACAGACAATTTATCAAGATTGGCATACATATTTTACAGGTATGACTGTGCATATAGATTTAGCAACTTCTTTATGAGTGAGTTTCATAACAGACAAATATCTTTTGAGGAAAAAAACCACTTCCAGTGCTTGACACAAAAGGCATGATGATAGGAATGGCAAGGGGGCTGCTTGGGTAGGAGTAAATGGGTGAAGAAATGGAGAAAATAAAGGGGTTCAGAACAGCAATGGAGATAAACATGCTTCACAGTCATTCAGAGGTGAGGAGTAAAACCTTCAAATAAATTCAAACTATGGGTTTGTGTGTGTGTGGGTAGTGATAGAACTGAGGAGTCAGAGTGTAAAAAAACATGAAGGCATGCTCATAGGGAGAGATTACTGGAGCCAGGACAGAATTAGATTAATTTACTTCTTCACCCTTTGGCTGAAATTCCCACACATCTGTACAGAAATAAAACAGATAAAATATAAAATATTGTGGACATGACTAGGCTAGGCAACACCTGGTATGGTTCTTTATGGATTTTTTGGTGTGTTAATTTAATTTCAACACAGCTTATTGTTCTGGTTTTAAAGTTCAATATGTTTTTTATAAGAAGCATTTATAAGAAGGTTAATGTCTAGAGTCTTACAGATGCATTACTTGTCTTCCTTATAGTGCAATATTTTGATGGAAAAATAATATATATTGCTCAAAAAAATGAAAAAAAAACCAACTCTAGCTGATATAGAGATCTTTCTTGCCTCTTCAGTACTAATATAGACCATTTGGAAAAATCAGCAGAGCTTGTCCAGGATATCACTGAGCATCTCATCTCAATTATATCCTTCAGTGCTCCTTCAAAAGACAGAGGGTGTACTTGGTATCTAAAAGGTGGAGAATAGTTTCAAATAGGAGGAATGGACCAATGCTTTCTCTATGAGAAATCCCCACATAATATTCTATTTTTCAAACCACTATTTTATTTACTTCTATTTATGAAATCCCAAAGAACTGAAAGTTAAATGTTTTTCCTCTTCTTCTTTTCTTTAATTGACCAGTATTTTTCTATTTACAGGTGATTTTCAATCCTTTACTGATCTGTATTGCTGAGATTTTTAAAATAATTTTTCCAATCTGTATTAAATAATCTGTGTAACTCAATTTCCAGCAACCTTAGCCACCATTTCTAATTTGAGGTTAAGTAGAACTAACACCCCTTTATGTGACTTTTTCCAGTATAGGTTTACTTTCTGAAAAATGAATTACACATGCAAATTTACACTTCTTTTTTTTCTGGATTGCTTTATGAAAAAGTCATAAAGTACTGTTATTCTTGTACCTAATTTTCGTGGATGTTTTTTAGATGTGACTGAGACAAATGTTTATGCAAGAGACTAACTTCAGTTTCTGTAGCTTCATTCACATGCTAAAAGACAGGCTGTGGTCTAAGTGCTTACTTGGATTATTTTCAGCATAATGATAGATGTTCCACTCCTTAAATTCTGTGCTTGTATTCACACACTTAAATAAGAGAATATAAAATCTTGATTTGATCTAGCTGAAGTTTTTTTTAAAAAAAGATAATTTGGTTTATTGTTGCAATGTGTTTCTTGTTAATGGTATGTTCTGTTATTACCTAAGTTGATGGTTTGGTCTAAATGAGACCCTCCCACCCCATGTTGTCAGTCTACCCTGAGTCTCCTGTCAATCTGTCTTAGGCCCACCGCATGCTTGGAATTCCATTCGGAAATCCCCTAAACTTTGATGCTTGATTAGTCCATGTGACCCAACTTTCCCCCCTTACCTCCCTCATTGGATAATGATTTTGTGAACCCTGCCTTTTACCCTCCCCAGGATATCTCTGATTAGCTGATACTTTGTACCCCCCCCTTTGAACCACCTCCCTGTTTCAGCTGTTGCACGCTCGCATTTTCTGTCTTTTGCCCCCAGTATTCCCCAGAGCAATAAATCCTCTGTTATCCCATGCAAAAGACCTCCCTCTCGTCCTTGTCTCCTCAGAGCTCAGACTGACAGCCAAAAAGCCGTAGAGCAAGTGCTCTAGTCACACCTCGGGTCATCCTGCTCCTGGGGTGTGACCCACTCCTGTCGCAGGCTTAAGTGATAGAGCCATATAAGCTCCGGCCTGATACAATAGTTTTTATTTATTTAGTTTTTATGTCTAATCAGAATGTCATTTTCTGTTGGGCCATAGAATAGACTTTTATGAGTGGGTAACAAGCTATTGGTGTCACACCAAGAATCACTTTTGAGAACTTTGTATGCACAGAGTGCACATTCAGAGTTCATAAACAAAATGTTTTCTGGACTGCCCTCTCTAGAAGACTTTAAGGGATGTTTTTTTTCCAACAGTAATTTAATCTTTGACAAGCTAACTTATTCATCAGTTCTTTGCCCTGGGAGTCCTTTATCCTGTGTTACTGTAAAAAGAAACTTATTTCTTTTACTTTATATTCAAAAGCATATAGTTCTATTGGATTACATGCAAATGAATGAATAAATGAATCAAGGGCTCGCTCTTACTCCTCTGGAATAAACTGAACATATGCTATTGAATTTAAAAAGCGTAAGACTGAGTTTTAAAAATGATAATTCATAGAGTTTGTCAGCATGGATGGTTTTAAAATATGCTTTTTTTTTTTTTGGCAAGCCAATAATTTTCTATTATTTAATCTTAAGATGAACAGTGCAAATTCAGGAAAGAAAGAGGTAGGTTCAAATGATGAAACTGAATGGGTATCTAATTAAAATACTCAAGGTTTGTTTGGTTGTTTTTTTTTTTTACTGTACCCATGGATTTTAGATTGCAGTTGAGTATGATTTTGAATTACTATGTTGAAGGTTTTTGTCATCCTAACATGGATGAGAGTCAATTACTAACTTCAACATTCAACATAACCAAGTATATGAACATGCTTAGATATGTCTCTTAAAAATGCTCTGATAAACAAGCTATTACACTTCAACTTAAAACATCCCTGTGTAGTGTATGTGTTGCATGCTGAAAATTAAAGTTCACTGAAATGTAGAGAAGAAATTACCACTAAAACCAAACATTCTTTTGTTGGTATCAGATAAGTGTGCCTTTGGGAAGTTGCTTTTGCTTTGCTGTTTTAGCATATACCACATGGACTGAGAATCATTAAACTGAGAATTATATGCAAAGAAAAATATTGCAATCTGTGTATTTTGGGCTGAAGGTATCTTGAATGTAGAGTCACTAGAGACTGGGAAAGTACCCCGGAGAAGTTTCTCTGTGTACATTCCTGGGTCTCTTCCAGTGGCCACTGTTGGGTGGTAGATTCAGCAGACCTTTGGCCTGCTTTGGTAAATCTGTTCTTATTTATACTTTATTAAGGGACAGGGCCAAATACTCCCACTGTGCACCAAAGGCTATGGATGCTGTCATGGTTCAACCCCATATACCGCTTTGCAGTGATAACGCAAAATGTGATCATTTTCAGATAGCATTTCTGCCATTTTTGTGGGACTCCAGTATACAAGTGACATGTCAGTAGAATTTGTACCTCTCCAAAAACAGTAAGAGATTAAGATGCTACATTCTCCATCATGCTTTATTAATGGCTTCATACTTTATGTCAGTCAGTTATATTGTACCTTGTCCTATCTGTGCTCATCTTAGTAAATAAAACAGAAATTTAAACAAATATTAAGATTATGTTTGAGGATTTGAAAGCATCAAATACAAAAACCTTTTTCTCTTTTTATGCCTATTATTCATTTTGAAACCTTTCAAGTGTCCTACTTGAACATCATGAAAGTGAACATATTGAACTTGACTTTACAAGTGCCACCATGCCACAATATTCATTTTACACGTACTTGAGTTACAAGCAAATATCACCTTGGGTCTTATGTGTTCTACAAATCCACCACAATCATGACATATATGTCAGAGTTTAACTTTGGCAGTGCTTCCACCTTTCTTGACATATTTATCCCTTTCTCTGATTTGAGTAACTGCAGAATCATACTTTGGAAAGCACCTATATGAAGTACAACATTGTGCTTTGATTATAATATATTACTATTACATAATATTTTACAATTAAAATTGATGGCATTATTCCATTTCCAAAGCAACCTCTATTTTAGTACAACCCAGATCTTAAAATAAAATGCCTGACTTAACAATCCATATTAGTTTATATGCATATGGATTTATTTTTTTTTTCATAAAATACAGGTAATTCAGATGGGCTTCCTTCATTGTTTTTGTTCCATTATAAAAATGCAACTCTGTGAAGTCAAAATGAGCTACAGAAACATTTGACATTCTCTGGCATCTGAGATATTTTAATCAGAATGATCTTTTTGAAGTCTCTGCTATCAAAGGAAATGGTCTTTTATCTCATCTTACCTCCATACACAAAATTTCCAGCAGTGATCGATAGAAAAAAATCATGAAGATCCCTCCAGTATCCCATAGGAAGCATCTCTTATTAGTCTACACCATAGGAAATTCTACAATCAAGATGTGACAGCCATAAAAATGTGATGCCAGACCATTTTCAGGCTTTTGCAACATCTCAATATTAACTGAAAAATTAAAAAATATAAATAAAACATTCTTAAATGATTTCTGTGTAATACAGATACTCCCTCCATTCTGTAGCTTGTGAACATATGTAACACAGAAAACACATGAAGCAGATGAAAGATATAAACCCAAGAATTTATTAAAAATATTTTAACTGAGACATTAGTATTCTACTGAAAGAATCATTACTAGTTCAGATATAATTGCAAGTGAACAAGGCAGAACACATCCATGTAGAATATAGTTAGAAACTTAGTTTGTACCCCTTTTCCTGGTGCTATGCTCATCTTTCTCCAGCAGCTCTGAGCTATACATAATGTTGGGAGTTTCATGGTGGTAAACAGCAACATAAAGGGAACTTGTGAAGGGAACATGTGAAGTTCTTTGCTATGAGTCATATGAGATTCATGTCA
This sequence comes from Parus major, assembly GCF_001522545.3. Classification (NCBI taxonomy): domain Eukaryota; kingdom Metazoa; phylum Chordata; class Aves; order Passeriformes; family Paridae; genus Parus; species Parus major. The sequence continues at coordinate 2,235,202 of NW_015379261.1, read as the reverse complement.
AGGAACTGTTCTTCCTCCCTTCAGGATCCACTAGGGATCATTTTCTGATGTTCATTAACTTGCTTTTGCACCTACCTCCTTCATCTGTCCACAGCTTTACATAACACCCAATTTTACTATATATGTTGCCTGTACTTATGTTGATATGATTTCTTTGTTCCCTTTGTTGTCCCTAAAACCAGATGTGTCCAGGTCTCAGTATGCACAGGGAGTTGTTTACAGCCACAGGATCTCCCAATGCCTGCTCTCGTCTGTGCTGTGTTCTGTGTCCCCATGTCCCGCTGATCTCGCTTGTTTCACTGCACTGTGTCAGTACATCAGAGCCTTTAATATTTCACACTATGTAGAATAACTCATTGTTGCTTTTGTACATTTTTACAGCTTGTGGGTAGCATGGGGAAGTCAGAGGACTGCGCTAACGTAGTAGAGTGCCATGAGTTACAGTGTAGGAATTGAAAAGAATCTGTGTGCCCGGGGTACTTAGTGTGCATTTTTGTCATTCATCTTCATAGCCCAGTGCTTGGGTGTCATCAGCCCATACACCAGGCAAAACTGCATTGAATGTTTGACAGATATTTTAATGGAGGGCAGCACAAAAAGGCTGAGGGGAGCTGCTGTAGGCATTATGCACAGTGAGTCTGTAACCAAAGAGAGGGGAAGGCACACACTCTACTCCAGAGTACTCATACAAAAGAATTTACAGTACACAAAAATGATCATATACACCAAGACATTTATGTCACTTAATTTTTCATTCTCAGTGATGTATACAAAGACTGAAAGAAGACTGAAGGAAAAGGATAAGCTTAGACTCGGTGTTTGAGTCTTAAACATTAATGCTGTGACTTACCAGTATCTGGTCTTTAAGGTTAGCTCTTTAAGTATGTATCTTCTTGGTTTGTCTCTCTTAATTGTTTTCACTTTTTTTTCCATCAGTGATTAAAGGACATATACTGCCTTTGAAACCCCTAACATATATACTTTCTAACAAAAGTAGAAATTGATAAGAATTCTTTAAAAATAACCTGAATGATAATTGGTTTTCGAGATCACAGTGACTTGTAAGGTTTTAACCTCTTGTATAACTAGGATGGAATAGGAGATATTGTATTTGGATAATAAGGAAGTACTTAAGGGTTAACAATAATTGAATGTAAAATTAATGACTAATATAGAATTATAAAAGATTGGAAACAACATTTAAGCTCAAATTACTATTTTGACTATGACAGATTATAAAATCCTTCAAATTTGTGATCTCAAGAAAAAAAACAAATTAAGGACCTATTTTACCTTTAGTTTTAATCTAATTATATTCTTAGGTATACTCTTAGTATTGTTTTGGTTTTCAATATTGATAGATATTCTATTAATTTGGAATTAAATACTTCTCCTTAAAATAAAAATCATACCTTTGTCATAGTCCAGATAGAATTGCTGATATTAAGATTGCATTGTTTATAAAATGACATTATGCTTTAGAAAAAGTGGATGGAAGCAGCACAAATTATAATTCCTTCTTTCAGTCTTGAGCACTTCTACCTGCTAAACTCAACTAAAATTTCCCCTTTACCTGCAGGAAGCTGAAGTACAGTTAGGGCTGAAAAATGAATGTTTTTGTGCAGATTTTCTTTCATCTGTCATATAAGTAACTGTGTCAGGGACACCTAAATAGGAACATGCCAATTAAACACCCATATTTTCTCAAAATCATGAAACAGAAGAATTTGGAGAAGGCTCTTGATCTGTCTCACTCTAAACTTCTGAACTGGTAAATTGAGTGTTTCTGCTGTAGACAATCTCTTTTCCTAAGACTGACTCTAAGAAATTAATGTTTGGTATGTTTATTTAAAACTTTCTTCTATATATTTCAAAATAGTTTCAATTATGGAATCAAAAATTTTTGCTGCTGTAATGTACTTCATTTTGTCTATCTCTTTACAGTAATTCTGCCACTGTCTTTCTAAGCCTGATGATTAGTGCTTCAGGACAAGCATTTGTGGCCTCTTAGTCACACTGAGGGAACAGAACAGAACAGTTTGAGATAATTTGTTGAAAACATTACGACAAATGGGGCTGGTGATTGCTTCACTGGATATTATCAGTATTTTAGGGCAAATTTAAAGTTAAGACTCCTGGAGATCCCATGTATTGACTATGTGCATTTCATTACAAGAGCGTGAAATCTTTATCTGTCAGGTGAAGCTTGCAAACACATATGCCCCTGTTACTTGAAAACAGCAAGAAATGACAAATTAGAGTTGTGAGACATTTACTGGCCTTTTGAATATGTGTAATGTAGCATTTATTTAATATTTGCTTTTTTTCCCACAAAATATATTCATTTGCACTCTGGGAATAAACTTCCATGGTATCCACATGGTACCTGCTATCTGCAACAGCTGTGCTGTAGCAATGGTTTGTATCTTGAAATCAGAGAAGACTTTGTAGCTTTCACTTGAGAACGAGACTCTGTTTCAGCTCTGTAACAAATTTTTTAAATCAGTCACAGAGGGTGATATGCAATATGTACTTCATGGGGTCTTTCTGGTCTCGGTAAAAAATTGTTGTTGGTTTTTGCCCAATGGTGGGGAATTAACCAGGTAGACTGGATAGGACCATATCATAGAATCAGAATTCTTGAGGTTGAAAAAAACCCTCAAAGATAATTGAAGCAGACCATTAACCCAGCACTGCCAAACCCACCACTTAACCATGTCCCTAAATGCCCCATATCCATGTCTTTTAAATATCACCTCAAATGGTGACTCCATCATATCCCTGGGCAGCCTCTTCCAATCCTTCACAACCTTTTTGGTGTTTATTTTTTTTCTTAATAGCCAATCTAAACCTCATCTGGTGCAATTTGAGACTGTTTCCTCTCATTCTGTCACTTCATAACTTTACTTTTAATTTGAAAATGTTCACTTCTTATAAATAAGCAAGTGATAGAAGTCCCATTTTAAAAGGAAAATACTCTTAGCCAAAATAACTTTAATCAATTTACTTTCAATGAAATAATGGCATATTGGAGAACAGTATTTTGCTTCTTCAGCATGGTACAGATTTATATTTGCATACTCCTTTCCTTTCTTTCTTGTTTAAAATACCAACCTTTTAACTCTGGCCTTTCTGTTACCGTTGCACTTTAAAACCATATTCTGCTCAAATTGAACCAGCTCAAAGACCTGAGTTCTGTGGTTCTTACTGAGCACCTGAAATACTGGAATGGAAAACTTAAGCTTGGACTGAGTATATGCTTTTTAAGTTACATCAATAGCTTACGTTTATTAATAGCTTAGGTTTATTCCCTCTTGTGCTATATAGGATCAAAAAAGTTTCTTATTAAAGTGTGACAGTGCTTTATATTGCCTGTACATAAAACCTCCATGGTTATTATACAAAAAGAAAAGGCAAATGACAGTTGGTGTCAACACTAAACAGCTTAGGGAAAACTATTTCCTCAATATGTATGTAATTTAATTGAAATGCAATATTTCATGAATATTAGAAAGTGAGGCTTTATTAAAAATGGCAAGGAAAGTGAAAGCATGACTGTTTAGACTAACAAGCAGCACAAATTTATTCATTCAATACATCACTGAATTATTTAAAACTCAGCAAAGCACAAGGTCATGGAATAATTTTGGCAAGTACACACTTTTGCATGATGCATTTCCATAATTCCACTACATCCATAAAGTTAATCACAGCTTTGGCATGCAAGCCTGCTTCATGCACTAAGCTGAGCCAGAAGAAGGCTCTGAATTAAAACTTAGGAACAAACCAAACAACTGACACTACAAATGATTTGTGATAGTTGAAAGCAGATGTGAGCTCCATAATGCTAGCAATTCTTACAAATATTTCATTTACTAAATCCCATATTTACTTGCAATGCACATTTACAAGTGGAAATCTGTCATTGGTTTGGAGACACATCAAAATTAGTGTGCACACACACATTTTGATGTCACAAGTCTTCTTGAGGACATAATCATTCTGTAACAAGTGAGAGCAGACAAGAGGTGTCCCTTGGACCATGGGAAAGAGAGCAGTTGAGTTATCCTTGGAAAAAATCCATAGAAATTGAGTCAAATTTCTATTGTGGGCATTACTACTCACTTTTCCCGAGTGCAGACTGACTGCTAACAACTTCTGAAGATTACTAAACCAGAGAAGCTCAATGTATGCAATTTTCTGAATTGCATTGTCATTTCTATGCTCCCAGAAAGACAATGATATATGGGAATTGCATAAGGCTTTTGACTTCTTCTCAGAGTATGTTTGAGATTCTAAGACAAAACTCAGTGTATTTTGAATTTTGCAACAGTTTTTGCATTCAGGATTTTGCATCCTGTTTCCGTACACCTCAATCAATTAATTAAGGCATGAGTTTAAGTATGATTTTGAGGACCCTCAAAATCACAAACATGCAGTACCAGCTTGAAGACAGTCTGTTCTATATGGATTCTGATATATGGCTAATTTATAACTAAGTAGCATTAGACTTGTCTTGATAAATGTGGCTGGCTGAATTCTAGGTAGAGGACTTCATAATATAAAAAACAGTAATTTACACACAGTGATCTCGTTTTCCTCTTTGCATGTTTTGTAACATCTCTGTGCTAGCTGGGAGCTGCTGAATGTATTTGTTGTTTCCCTTACACTTCCTTCACACACACACACACATACACACACACACACACACACACACAGAGAGAGAGAGAGGTAGTTATGGATCATCAATCAGAGTTTCAAAGAAGAGCATGATTTTCATTTGAAGGCTTGGTGGACCTAATTTAAATTTTCAATAATTTGCTTGATTTCTTTATTGTTCAGCTCAGGTTTTTTCCAAATTAGTCTTGAAATAGATGTAATTTATCTCAGTATATTCTAAGACAAGTGCAGAAGTGAAATGAAAGATACAGCACCTAAATTTCAAATATTTGCAATATGCTGAACATATTTTTTCAGCATCTTTAATCTTAAGAAATGTCTCGTTATATTCAAAGAAAAATTAAATATTGAAAGTTGCAATTTTTTCCAACAATACTCTGGTTCTATACAGGTTTTCTTTATTATTTGATTGACTTCCAGACAATTCTCAGTTCTACTTTTCAAAAAGTAGGTATTTTAGTCTGTGTATCCTGTTCTACGCTTACAGTAGTTTTATACATAGCAATCAGTAAGTTTTTGCTGAGGCAATGCATATAGGTAACTTATCCAATCACTTTGCTGCCTTTAAGAGAAATTGCTTTATAAATAGTTTTGGACTTCTCTGTTTAATAAAAAAAAATCAATGATATATTTATTTTCTGTATGTAGATCCCAAAAACTCTACCATATATAAAATTGCAAGTGTTTTAATAGTTGCAAATTCCTTATCAAATCTGGAAAGAATTAATATCTGTAGAAGTTGCTGAAAGTTTCCTTCTGTTGTTAAATCTTGAAGTAGTTTTCTTGATGGAGAAGAAAACAGGGAAAATCCTATAAAGATGATCTCCAGAGTATTTATTGGAAATAATAAGTAGTCATTTCTTCCACAGTTTTGCATGTATTGAACATTGTCACCCAAGAAAATAGGTACTTTAGTCAATAACTTTCTTTTATGTGTGAACTTCATTATAAATTTTATATCACTATAAATTTGCAATTTATCCAAAACAGAAATAAAACCTGCTTAAGTGAAGTTTCAAATGGTAAGAAGTTGCCATTTTGTTTGGTGAATTTGTGTGCAGACAACCTATTCATATTCATCAGTTTCTAATTGTAGTTCTACAGAGGACAAGTTGCAAAATGACTTATAATCCCATGGATGATTATATTTGTGGAAGCAGAGAAGACACATACCAATGATCTAAAAGGCTTTCCTTAATATTTTAAAGTTATTAAAAAATACTTATTATTTTAAGATATTTGATATTTCAAGGTGTTACCAGTTTGATCAGAAATTACATATTCAATTCCAGGGCCCTGTTTTCAAAAGCCAGTAGAACTATCTTCATTAGACCCTGCTGCAGACAGAATGTCCTGAATTGGATTCCTTTTGGATGAATATAACAACAACCACAACAATGATAACGATAACATTAATAATATAATATAATAAATATAATAAATATCATATTGTATCTTGTGGCCACATCAGTGTACAATCAGGTGGATTTTAGTTTAAAAAAAACACCAGCAAAAATCATCTTTACATTTTTAGGTCCTAATTTTAACATTTAGTATTAAGAAGAAAAATCTGTACAATTGAAACTTGATATTGGTAGTCCAAAAAGAACTGTTGGAGCTCCAGCATTATTTTTAGTAAGAATTATTTGTGTCTTAGAAATGTCAAAAGTGCGGCTGTTTCAGGACTTTGGGAGAGTTAAATGGATGTAGACTTCTGTCTAAATCTGATCAGCTTATTGAAGATGATAGCTAAGCACCTTATGCATACAGTTCCATATTACTAAGATAATAAGAAACTAAGATAAAGAATAATATTCAGTAAGAAAATACCCATGTAATTTTATTATTTTTCTCCCCAACAATCTAATCAAAACATCATCACTTCTGAAATGCTCAGCATTGTGGTTCTACGTACCATGGTCACAATAATTAATCCATTTATTGTATCATCTGCTGGTTTAAGACATATGAATAATAATTACAGAAAATTATTATTAAAAAAATCTGCTATATAAAACTTCAATTAACAGTGGAAGACAACTCAACAAAATTCTGTGGAACATAAGATGGGTCAGTCTTGATTTATCTTTAACTGCATTACATGTGTGCCTTATTTGCTGGTATTTAAAAATACTAATTTGGAGCTTTGCGAGAGGATAGCAAGCATCTTCTGTTTGCTTTCAGCCTAACAGTTTGTTGTTTACTTTCTGTATTAATTTAGCTGTAAGTACAATGAAACTGTCACTCTGATGTGACATTCTGACTTCAGATGTTAGAAAAACAGCAAATTATGTCTACCAAACATGCAGAGACTTTGCTGTCACAAGTTATGCATGGTCTAAAGACAGATTCTTTTCGCTGCATGGTTCCAATAGGAAATTCACTGCAAAGACAGCTCTGTAAGAACCTAATATATAAATCAGGGGTTATCTGATTTTATTGCCCCTTTTACTCATGAGTCTTGCAAGCCAGACAGTTTGCAGGAAAGAGACCAAGAAGAGATCTGAAAAGATTATATTGTTTTTCTAAATTACTCTGTCTATGCTTAAGGGAATTTGTCTTAAGCAACTAGTTTGATGTCACTCCCTGAAGGTTCTGCTAAAGTGGTTCTTGTGTGACCTAACAGAAAATAGTACTGGGGTTTTGAGATGTCTGTTCTCTCACCCATAATTTAGGTGGAACACAAACTGCACTTTAGTGTGTTTAGTAAAAGCCTCTTCTTAAAGGTGAATCACAAACAGTCCAGATACTCTATCTCAGATCACATCACCAGAATTTATTTGTGTGTCTTCCGAACAGTAATTCACACTGCAGGAACTAACCCAGATCCTCCAGAATCAAAACTATGTTGTCTTGCCTTCATTTACCTGTTTTTCCAAATTTTCTGCAGGTCCCTGGAGAAAAGAAAAACACAAAGAGAAATAATGATAGAGCTGGTCTCAGAGGAGAAATCATCATTGTCCTTCAGAACCACACCTTTGGTGACAAGGATGATAGTCTTCCCTGCTCATTTTTCTACAGAGCTGTTCCACCTGTTCTCAGGTACAGGTCCTCTGGGTGGGATATTGATTGCACAGGTCTGAAAATTCTGCCACTACTTTAAACTGATAATGCTGGAGCAGAAGCCACTGTAGATGATTTTGATCTCAGACTCACAGAAAATGAATTTCTTTGGGGAATGGAACTTTCTGCTTCCCTGGCCATAGGAGTGATGTTTTTTTCCCCAGAAGTGTCACGTTTGTTCAGATTCCTTCGCATGTTTTTAGAGTTTTGTCCACAGAACTGCCATTCCCACGGATAATGACCAAGGAATATTTCTGGGAGTGAAGTTATGAAATACTGGGAACTTCTGAGGAGACACAGCAGCTGTGTTACTGAATGGTGGACAGGTCCATGGACTTTACTGTCTAATCCGAAGTATGTTCCTGTAAAGGGTTGTAAGCAGCTTCACAATAAATCAAAGATGGGATTTTACTGTATTGAATGCAATGCAATGCTCAGGCTGCCTGGATTTTAAATATGATATCTAGGGTGGGAATGCTGCTATATTTAGTTCTCCAACAAAATCCTACACATTGGTGAAAACAATAAATAGATTTTATGGTCTTGTGCCAACATAAAGTTGTTTTGCACATAGGTTTGACAGACTCTATGAAAATTATGTAATTATGTATGTATGAAATTAATTAAAGCTGTTCATGTTAAATGCCTCACCAGATATTCTGAAGCTACAGATATTTCTGTGAGATAAAATATTACAAAAACAGAACAGGTATAGAGGGTGGTCTTGCTTGTTAAAATGTTATGCAAGATTAAGCTGTGAAAATCCTCTCTGTGACCTTGCTTTATGAATAAAACACCTCTTGTTCCACTGGTGGGTGAAATTAGAAAATGCAGAAGAAAGGAAAATGACAGCTATCACTCCTTATGAAGTTATGTCCCCGTTGCAGGCTCTGTGGGACAAATTGTAAACTGTGTTATCCAAATGAAGACCATTTTAATTCTAATCACTACTATTAATATGCAAATTTTCTAAATACAAATATTCCCACTACAGTAAAGTACACATTTACTTTGGAGAGTAACAGGCATCCTGTTTTTTAAAACTCCTTTTTACCATTTGTATCTCCAAGGTCCTACATCATCATTCTAATGCTTACTATTGGTTTTAAAAACAGACTGATTTCTCCCTGAGCATGTCAATGACACTGCTGCAGTCAGCAAGATTTTGGATTCCCATTAGTGCTCTATTTCCCTCCTTAGGGATCTATGGCTGCCTCAGCACTCTCTGAGGCTCCCCATTAGGCACTGCACTGTGCTACTACTAAACCATGTGTCTAGCTGGCTTATGATCATTTTACTCTCCATCATATGGATTTTATGTCATTGCAATGTATTAGTGCTCTTAATATCTTCACCTTTCTAAATAGCTAAACTAGTTCATTGTTCTGTGAACTTGTTTACAGCTTGCTTCTTTGATAGAATTTGGGTATTCTCAAGAGCCAAATGAAAAGAAAGTGTGTTTAAATGTCATGGGCACCCCAGTGGCTGCTGCAATGCAGTGAAGGAATGTAAGGAAAAGTAAGGAAATGTAATTAACCTTTACACCATTTTACATGCAACTGTTTATGGCGAATGGAGGTGATAGCATATCTGTATTTTAAGTGAGAATGTTGAACAGATGTAAAACAACCTCATTATATGCTATTCTAATAACCCCGAAATTGTTTTTAAAGGGACAATTGTCTTTCTTACTATTTGTGTTACACACAAAATTGAGGCAAACCACAGAGGAATTAGCTATTTTTCTATTTTACTAAATACTTCTTTACATGAACATTTGCCACAAAACAATAGGGCTTCTATGTCTGTGTCACCTAAGCATAGTGCTTTGTTAATAAATTTAATAGCACTCCAAGCATGACATTTTTATTTTATCTACAGTAGAGCTCTTCTGCAAAATCAGAGGGTTAAAGCTAATTCACCTTCTGTCTAGGACTGTTCTTCAGCCCTTTCTTCTGTTAGAAAAGGAAATGGTTGTAAATGCCTGAAAGATAAAACTGTAGGCTTGGGTAGATTTTCTAAATATCATTTCTTGAAGGCATTATAAAATTATGCTGCCTAATGTAATGTTGATTAGTCAGTAAGATATTGTCTGTATCAATAATGGTGCCATCATATGCAGTGTCTAAAAGATTTCTGATATACTTCCCCCAGGAAATGAAGAAAGAGGTCTATCAACAGTCATAGAAGATAAAGTATGATTTATTTTTTTGTTTGTTTTGGTTTTTTTTCACAAAGCAGTTTTTGAAGATGTGCTAAAAGTGTGAAAACAGAAAATTTTAAAAAAATTATTGTTTTATAAATTTAGATAATTTTAGGGATTACACAAACTACACAACAGCATTGAATTTGGGAAAACGTTTTTCTTTAACAACTTTCAGCTACTTTGTTCCAGAAATATGATAGTAACTGGAGAACCTGTAAAGGAGATTCAGGTGTCCGTGACAGTGGGATTGAATCCTGAGGTGTTTTGGACCAGATGTTACAAAACCATGGCAGAGACTAAAAACCTTTAAACTAGACCTATCTTGTAATAAGTCTCTGAAAGCCCCTTTGCCCTTTGCTCAATGTGTTCTCAAATATAAAAGTGTAAGTAGTTCATTTGGAAGTATATAAAAGCCAACTTTACTAATGAAGTTTGTTCTAATTCTTTCTTACTTTCTATTCCCATATCTGAAGGTGTTCAGGGACCCCAGATCATTGTTTTGTCTTCAAGGATTTTAACAGATTAATAGAAAGATATTCATACAGATGCCAGAAAATTCCTTGCAGGTACTGACATATAAACAAAATATCATCAGAATTCATATTCTCATCTAGAAATTTTCATATAATTGTGGTTTCATCATTTGCAGGAAAAAGAAATAGTTATAATGGAGATTTCTCCATTGCAGCTTTAGGACTTTTTTACCAGTAATCACATTTTGGGGGCATGAAGGTAGAGACAAATACTTTATTGGTTATGATGTAAGCTACCAAAAGACTTGAAGCAGAAAATTTCTTAGAGAAAATGCTTCAGCAGACTGAAAAATAAACTTACTTCTCACTGGATTTTTGAAAATAATTTTTTGTATGGACTTTGGAACATAACAATAACTTGCTTCTTTTAACATTTTAAAAATATTTTAAAGGATGAAATTAAAACCTCAGGAGGAAAAAAAAAAGGGCTAAGACCATGCTTAATCTAGAGGACATGCTTAGTCCATTAGTTTCAATCTTGCAGTGAGCTGGAGAAGCCAGCTGTATGCCGCTTCCTTGAATAAATCCACTGGGTTAAATGAATTCATGGCACACAGAGGCACAAGGAACTATTTTTTTTTCCCGAATATAAAAGTTTAGAAGTTTGGTAAGCACTGTCTACCTAATACAAGAACAATACAATAACCTGTGTGTATAAATACTTAGTTGAAACTGGCATGAATCTTACATAAACATCTTTGCTTAAACTGGATAACATGTTATTATGAGCAGCAATTCCTTTTTTTCTTCAGAATCACTTAGTAGGAGAAAACTCTGTGTGTACATGGCAAGAAGGATGTTTTAATTATTTTCATTTACCACCAAGTAAGAATTTATGTCTTGCTTTGTTTCAGTTTTTTCTTTTAATTAGCTGAAAAGGTGAGCAGTCTTTTTTTATTCCTGTACCAAGAGAAGGATTAAAAAGAAAGCAGTAGGTAAGGTCCTTATTTAATATATGGTTGAAAACACTGACTCACTCTTTAATTCTGGCATTTGATAAATATTATAATGGCTACTACTCATTAAACAGTATAATATTTTAGGAAAAAAATACTTCACTTAGCAGTTTTTAATAATACATTTGTAAATATGGATAATTTATAGTATCACTTAAATTCTTCTGAATTATCCAAAAGGTTCCAGGCTGTGTTGTGGAATTATCTCAGATTAAAAGATCTGAAAAATTTCCAATTTAAAAAGATTTTTAATATATTGAAATGTTTTTTTCTCCATTTATATCTGAATTAAACTTGGCTATTTTAATGTCATAGACATACTCTTCTAGTTCCTAAATGACTGTATTTTAGAACTAACAACCATGAAGTCCCTCAGCAGCAATTAAAGGTATCTTTTTGCTCTAGTATTAAATTCTTGTATGAAATGCACTAAAATTCATGTAGCTGTTGTTAATGGCATAGTTCGTAATAAAGTAGATGTGACTGAGAAGAGTATTAGATTTCTGTTGTGATATTTGATCAGGAGAACTTTCTGTTCTTCTCCAAGAAATTGTACTCTGCAGTAAAGAAGAGATGACACCAGTAAATAAGAGAAACTGGAGAGAGAATCTGGGTGCTGTTTTAAGAGCACTTAAGCTAGGGGAAGGGAAGGCAGCCCTAGAAAGGAGACTGTTAAACATTGATGAAAGATGGCACCAGGTGTTTTCATGCCTCACCATGCAAGGGTTTTGGAGGGGGTTGGGGAGGATAAAAAATATATATAAATGGTTTTTTTTGTCACTTCCTTATTCCAGATAAATTACACAAGCAGTCACACACCAGCTGAACTGTCATTTCAGCTCTGTACTCCAGGGGAGACATGCTAACATGAGGTGGTTGCTATTCTCAGTGGAACAGGGGCCATTGGGAATTGGAGTGTCAACACCCGCAGAACCTTCCTCCATTTGTTTCTCCACATGACCACTGAAGTACTGTGTGAGTGCCATAAACACTTTCCTTGCTAGTGTCTGGTTTTGGAAGAAAAATTTGAGGTAAATGGAAAAATATCACTAAAAATATTTTGCTGCTGTCTGTCCTTAACAGGACTGTACCCCTTTGGAAGAAGATAAGTCAGGGTGATAAATTCTGTGTTCTATAAGCTTCAAAGTGTAGAGTCTGTATCATACCAAATTAAGAAATACATTATAATATCTTAATATGAAGGCGGAAAGACTATTTAACATAATATGCCTGCCAGAGATAGCATGGAGAACCCATCAAAGCACTTCATAGAAAGCAAAGAAAAATAAATTTGCTTCAGTGGCTAGTGCTCAAAATTAAAAATCCAAAAGAAAAACACAGAAAATAAAAAACAACTAGTGAGACTTCAAAATCAGAAGAACGAAGACTGAAAATAACCTGAGACTGCCTAAGGCAACCATTAAAAGCAATCAGACACAAAATATTTGCAGAAAAGTGAAGTAAAACTCAAATTCACTGAGACATATAGTTAATTTAATTGCTGAGGTAAGCATCAGAACACCATTTATATTTTTTGAGAATATAAATATATTGAGAATATTCTTTGAGATTTTACTTTTAAATGAGTAAACCTTTCTAAACACAGAAGAGGGTAAAAGTCATGTCTAATATGTATCATAACACTGTAAAATTAAGTAGGACTGCAAAACCAAGTGTCAATACAGAAAATACCAGCAAAGAAATTAGAAGTGATAGAAGATTACTTCTACTTAGTAAACATATGTATCTTTCTTAAGTCTTTGTGTAATTTGAAGATCTAAACTATGCTAGCATAGACAACTCCTACCTTTTAATCTGTACTCTTCAGTTATTACTAAACATAGTTAAAAAAAATAAATATCAGTAGAGCTGTGAACAAAATGATTTGCCTGTCACTGTAATTTTTCTCTGCTTTAAAACTATTGCAAGTCTATGCCAGAGATGAAACAAAACTCTTTCCATTTTATCATTCAATACTAGATAGCTATTTCCTTTTGAAATAGGACATTATGATTACAGGACACCTGATTCTGGATCTTATTCAAGACAGTGGAAAACCTGAGCAGCTGTTCTGAAAGAGGTGAAACAGTCTTATCAATATGAGTCCAGATGCCCAGCATCTGAAAATTCTCTACTGTTTTTCTCACCTCTTCCCAGGAAATACTCATCTGTCTAAAAGACTAAGTCAATAAGTCAATAAGAATCAACCAACAATTCACAGCAACAAGTAGTGGGGTGCTATTATACGGTGGCAAACACGAGATATTTCAAGTTAAGAGAACATTTTCTCATTACCCAGCTTTTTTTTTTTTTTTTCTAGTGGAAAAATTATTGAGTTTGTGAGGAAATGTAATCCTCTGTCTAGTTATGGATTGCCAGCCTAAACTCTTAGAACTATTTACTATGTGAAAAATGTCAGTATTTTCAAAATACCCTAATGAATTGAAGCATGATCAAAATTGTGCAACAAGAAAAAGTGAAAACAGCTGTCTTTTAAAAAAGTGAGTAAAATGGGGAATTGGCAAATTCCTTTCAAATTACCTGCTCTAGTAAAAGCAGAATTTCATCTTCACATTAATTAGTCTAATCAACATAATGTGTAATTAATTACTTAAAACTGGATGGTGGATTGGAGAAAAGCAAGTAGAAATTCTAGATAACTGTTTACTATGCAAGCAATAGGATTATTAGCTCTCACTTTAGTTGTCTAGGATAAAAACTTTCCCAACTAGCCCAACCCTACTCAAGGCAATCCTTGATTTCCCAATTAAATTTTCAATGGGGAAAGTTTCATTGAAGTTAATGATTCTACACATAGTTGAGTATCCTTATATGTGTAAACTTTGGGTTTCAATTTGCAGAGAACTATCCATTAAAATCCAGCTTTGGTCATACTTCTACAATGATTATTATTCCCTCGTCTTGATTTTTAGTGTTTTTGAAAAAAAATTAGAGTTCAAAATGCTTCCAGTCAATTAATAACCTTTTGAACTCCAAAGTTTTTCCTCACAGTAAGTGCAATTAAATGAAAACATTTAGTACTTTGGAATAAAGACAACATTTACTTAAAATAAAATACTGCAGAAATCACTTTTTTTCTGAATGTAGTATAGGACAAACAGACGTGCCTGAAAGCAAGGAGTTATTTCCCATCTCCTGGAGAATATTTGGCAAATATCTGTTCAATTTCTAATGCCTGCCAGGCCATTGATCTCTATGTCATGATGTGACATTGCATACCTTGAACTACAGATCCTGCATTTCCTCATTGGAAAGCTCCACCTCTGTTTACCTGTAGCTAAACAATCATCTACAAAGGGACTTTGCCTGTATGAATATAACTGTGTGATTACGTCCTAAAATGTTCTTTCTTTCCTGTAAAACTTAATTACCTGTAACAACTCTGAAAAAGGATGAAGATAGAAGGGAAGAAAGGGGAAAAAAATCATTGTATTGTCTTGCAAAATAATCAGAAAGGACAGCTGAAACAAGGATGAGAGATTTCTTGCATTACACAGATGTTTCCTTTGAAAACCCTTTGTGGATTTCAGTCAGAAGAAGATTGAAAGGTTGCTCTGATTTTCTTCAGGAACATGTAAAATGGTATAGTTAGCTGACTTAGAAAATAGCTTTTAAAAAAATAATCTTTTCCATTTGGTACGTTTACATCAAAATGTTTTTATTTGATTGCAATTTATAAAGTTTGTTTAGAAAATCTTCACCATAAAAAGTAAACTTTTGCTTATTGTTTCTTGTCTGGTATAACTGGTTTTGGAATAGCTGAAAGAGAAAATGTAATGGTAATTAAAGGGTAGAACAAAAAATTACCCTCTAAAAATATCATATCACTGGAGTGATTTGGACATAAGAAATTATGTCTTTCTAGCCTAATTGAGCACCATACTGCAAACTGGGATTAGGATTTTATTTAAGCAGTGTGGATGCCACAATGTCAGTACCTTCATTCAGTTCATGTGATACAGAAGTCCCTTTTAGACACCAACAGAAGAGGAAAGTACAGCTCTTCCATAGATCCAGCATTATGTTTGCAAACTTGTCTAAGTGGATGTTAATGATATCTTAGCCCATCTGCAGTGTTTGTAATCCTCTTAATTTTTCTGGAGAACTTAGAGGTTTGGCCATTCTTTGTTTCATACTTTCATTTCAAATATTTACAGAGTCATGTTGTTAGAACAGTGAAAATAGCCATTACAGTGTTTGGAAAATGCCTTTAATAACATGCTTTAACTTTTAGACAGCCCTGAATTGGTCAGGTCATCCTGGTAAATTCCTTCCAAGAGAAATATTCTCCCCTCCCCTTCCCTCCCCTCCCCTACCCTTTTCAGTCATCATATCCCATTTACATTGTCCCTCTGTCAACACAATGAAGGTATGATGCACTGTGAAAAAGAAGTGGCTTAGGCCAACAAATAGCTGGGAACTGCTCCATAAAGTAGGTACTGAAATATGGCCTTGAAGTTGTGAGGAAAGGCTGTAGAGCCATCACACTCAGGTTTCCTTACCTGCTTACCTCATAGTGACATGTGCTCTCCAAGCTTGGTTTCTTTCTGAGAGTCCTCAGAGAGGCAGAATGATAAGGACAAAGGGTCAACTGTCGTTCCGATTGGGAACGGCTGAAAAGAACGACACAGACTCTCAGGGAGTCAGAACAAGAGGATCCTTTAGTTTATTGCTAGCAGGCCTGCTTTATAGACAGATACGTGGAAAGTACAGAAAGGAAACTCTTATTGGTTAGTAAACTGCTACATTACCATCATTGGTCAGGGGGGTACACCACCCCCCTGACTTTCTCCTGCAAGGAAAACAAGGAACACAAAACAACACCTGCAAGGTTGTTTTGTGTCCCTGAGGATTGTTTTAATTCTTTCCCAGACTACTTTCTCAGGACCAGCCTGAGAAGCTCTGCAGCCTGTAATATGTACAGGCACTGTCAGAATTTAGCATCCATAGGTCAACTAGTCAATACTATCCCACCTACCTCCCAAGATGCTCCTGAACTTGGCGGCTGTGAAATGTTCCCATTTTCTGCCATTAGCTCTAACCCTGTAACCAAGCATTCCACAGTAATAGAGGAAATTTGTGATAGAAATGGAAATGGGTTGTAGGTTTTTCAAGTGAATAGTTTGTAGTTGAGAAATTCTTCTGCAGAAAGGACTGTGAAGGGTCTGCAGACACAATATAGCCAGCTTTACATCACTGCCCAAGCCCATAGCTATGCTCTGAAAATCCCAGGCAGACAATTCTTTCAGAGCGATCAGAATACTCTAAATTGCTTTTTAGGAGCAGACTGAGACTTGCTAGTCTGAGATTCAGAGTATTTAATATCTTGGTGAGTTTCATTATATTTAAAGGTCCTTGGATAGTCAACTTACTTCTTTTCTCTCACAAATTTCTTTGTTTCTAAGAACTTTACATAATTTACTATGTGCTTCACTTTTTTGATTCTTTGTATTTATTTATAATATTTTTTCTTTTATTTTCTTCTGCATGTTGTGGCTGTTACTTGTTATAGCATTATTATACATAAACATCCTTAAGCTTTATTGACTAATGAAATGTAAACAAGCAGCAGATATAATTTCTGGTCAAAGTTTAATTACATTAACTAAAAAAATATGCATGTCTGTCTTAAACAGTATTCTTCTCAAGCTTATTCTTTAGAGTGATCTTTTGGGCAGAATTTCTTTATTGATTTTTTTCTTTTGTATTTATGCCTACCTGATGCAGTATCTCACATTTTGAATAAATCTTCAAATGCATCTCCCCAACGTAAAAAAAACTCTTTGGATAGTCTACTATCTATATGTTTCTATATAGAGAGATACATAAAAAAATATAAACCACTAGTCTAGAAAGTAGATTTAATGAAAGAATACAAATTTATCTTCTTTCAAATAATGCCATATGAGATCATAAATTGATCTGAAAGTGCTGCTGGCAGCCAACTCTTTAACTGTATTAGGTTTGCCTTCATTAAATCAAAATGGAAGCAGCTGCATGTGTGTCTGAAAGTCAGGTTCCCATTCAGCAGCAGAGACACAAAATCTGTAGGAGTAAACATTCCTATCAAATAAGAGATTATTAAGTGAACAATAACAAAAAAACCCCCCAAAACCAGCCCCGTGAAAATCTCCCCTCCTAACTGTATTTAGTATCAAGTAAATATGGTGTTAATGTTGCTGATTGTATCAGTAGTATCCTACCCTATATTCTTACACTCTTCTTTATCTTGCTGGGTAATGGTTAAAATACCATAACAGATTATAAGTCCTCAAAAGGATTTTTGCTTATTAAAACTAAGTTAAAATGCAGTTTTTATTCTTATCAAGGTCCATGTCAGCTCCAGGAAGTGGATTATCCTCTTCCACAGTCTGCCCTCTCCATTTATCATTTTTCCAGTCTCTAGATATATATTCTTCCAGACAAAAAAAACCCAAAACCAAACCAAACCAAAACAAAAAAAAACCAAACAAAACCCCAAAGTCCAGAATAATTTCCGAAATATATCTGTTTTGTTTAACTTCCCCTATGTATAATTCTTAGAAATCACTCCAAAACATTATACATGGAATAAAAGGTAATGCTAACAGTAAGGCAGATGGGATGAACCATGAATGTAGCAAAGAAATGTGTGGGAAAGGTAACAGGGAAAAGAAAAATTTAGGATAGGATTCTGACTGTAGAACACTGAGAAATGAACAACAACATGGAACTTATGTATTCTGAGTTCCAGTCACCCTCGGAATCACAGATGGTTGATTTGGACATAGGTTTTGTACAGTAGCATAGTGAAGAAAGGATGATTTCCCTGATGACTGCAGCTGGTAATTGTTCCTGGATGATGGGATGTGCTGCAGTTTCTGCTACACTAACAACTTAAACCAACTATATTACATCTAGTGTTTCTGCTTTTTTAAATTGCCATTTATTATGCTAGGCATAATTAACACCGTTTTCAATCTCATTTGCATCCTTTCCTTTTTTCTTTTCCCTCAGCTGTGGGGTGTCATTTTATTTTTAATGTAAGTTGTTTTCCTTTAGCAACTTTATGTCTGCCTTTCTTAATGCACTTGGAGCACATGCTTCAATTGCCTTTTCTTTCCTACAGTGACTTTGTCTAACTTCCATTGATGCAGACCAATTTTACAGGACAAGATACAGAGTGTACCTTTTTCCATTATAAACCTGTGTTTATCTGTGCAGATCAAGTATTTTGATGCTGTGGACTAGTTCAATACAAAGGACAATTACAATGAAACACTGCACTACAAAATTTAATTTCAGGTGCCTAACTATTTATTAAAATGTATGTTCAGAGTCCATACTCTCCTAATCCACTATACAGGAAATTTGAGTACAATTCAAGTCAAGCAGCTCATTGGAGAGTCTTTGAATATAACTCTAAGGAGGAGACACTCTCCAAAGTTCATTCTTGAGCATACAAATGTGCTTACCCCACTTTAACAATCACCTCAGCAAAATTCTTTTGTTTAATGCAAGGAATTTTTTTCTATATTTTCTACTTGGAAATAAAAAAGGAAAAAAAAACAAACTCCCCATTTCTAGGTTTGAGCATTCCTTGGAGGTTGATTTGGAAAAGACATTTAAATTTCAACTGTTAAGAGAAGAAGAGGGAGTGGAGAAGGATACAGGGAAGAAAAAACATCAAATACACTCTCTTCATGTCAGTAGGTTCAAACTGTAGTTAAAGGTAACTTGGTTTTGAAGCTTTCTTGAGCCTTAGCTATGGTGTGCCTATCAGGCTGCTCAGCAGTATTAGCAGGATAAAGCCACATAATCCATATGAACAGTGGCGGTAACATGTAGGTTTGCCTGGAGGAAACTTTAACAACTGGTGAATTTTTAGAGCACCTAAAGAAACGTAAGTGTCTCTGGTATCTGGGCTAGATGATCACTATAGGTCCCTCCCAGCATCTAACAGCCCATAAAGTTGGGGCAGGGCTACAATGATACATTCAATGACAGTGGAGACCATAGGCACCATGGAATTGGCACCATGGAGTATGATCTACCTCTACCCATTTCCTTCAATGTAACTTTTAAATCAGCTTTTGGGAGCTGGATTTATATTTTTTCTGGTTTTTCTTTGTATGCTTTTTCCCTCCTAAAGCTGAAGTCCAGGGCTGGTTTCTATTTGTCTGTGAGTTAAAGAATGATGAAAGACAAACTTTTTATTAACTACATTGTGGTGTATATATATCATATATACATGGTATATATGGAACTCATTCTTACACCATTCTGCTGGAAGTCCAGTGATTATTATGATTGTGCTGTACTATAGATATAGAAAAGGAAAAGGAAGCAAACAAGAACAGTGCTACATTTCTCAGTATGAAGCAATTGTTTTAAGTTAGATGTGTAATTTTTTTCTTTACCTTGAAAGGTTTTTTAGGATGTGGAGTTTAAGACCAGAGGTAAATAGTTTCCCTGTTCTCAATTTATAAAATAAGTGATTTTGTAAATTGAACCTGGAAATAATAGATTGGCCATTCAGCCTTGGTTTTAAAGAAAAAGCCTCAGAAATCCCACAATTCTGTAGCGCAGCTTTGTTAATATGCAGAGACCTTCAGAGTGGTCCTTTGGATTTCTTGCAAGGTGTTAAAAGTTAATGTTAAGTTAAAAATAAGAAAGGCTTTTGGGATCTCATCCCTGATTTTCTTCAGATTAAATACTGGAATAATAAACATTCCTATTTCTACACTAATAAATAATCCAGAACACTTGTGTAGGGTGATCTGAGCAAACCTGGATCTGCTAAATTGCTATTCCTGCCATAGTTACAGCCTGTGACAGTGGCCATTGCCACAGTGGCCATGCAGAGGTTAATGTTTTGCATGGGCCAAGGACCATTTGAAGTAAGTAGCTCAAATACAACTATCTTGTTTCAGAAGGTAAGATAATTTTTTTGTGATGTATAGAGCAAATAAAATGTGGGAAAATGATTAGGGATAAAATTGGAGAAAAACAGGAAGTTACGTTCACATTAACCAGGAAGTTATGTTCACACTAATAGTAAGGAAGTTATAGGGTGAAACTCCCTGGGTGAAATGCAGTTCCTGCTTCTTGGATGGGATTTGATCAGTGTTGCAATCCAAAATAAAAGTCTCTCTGAGCTCCTCAGAGAGAGAAAATAATTAAAATATATTCAACCATAGATATAGAGTAAAAATGTAGGTTCTAGTTTTAACTTGGTAAAAATATAGCTTAAGTGCACTAAGAGTCTGTGTTAGCTAGTGAAAAGCCTTATTACCCAGTTTAAAGTTCAGTGATAATATCCTTCATAGACTCAACTTAGCTCTAGACATAATGAAAATATAGTTTGTATTCTTGGATAAGAACAGATAGGATTATTCACTTAAACAGATAATACCCTATACATAAGATTTAAGTAAAAATAACATTGCTTTCACATGTTAGAATTAAGTTCAGATTGGTGTAGAAACTATTGTTTTAAAATTGTGTTTTTGGCTGATTGGATAATATGAATTTATGAAATCAATGTATTGGGGATCAGAAAAAAAAACATCTGAAGAAGAACAGCAGCAGCATCATTATCACCAACTGCTCTTGCAGCCCAGGACAACAAAACTCCGCGCTGAGTTGTCCCGAACATTGTGACATTATACCAGAGAGCTGATGTTCAGAACTTGGGACTTTATGCCAAAGCTTTTAGTAAGGACTTTAACTTTCTAAACTCTTTGCCTTTGAGACTGATGCTTTTATACAATAAATACCTTTCTAGCAACCATCAACTGCTCATGTCTCTTTGGGACCTGGAAATATCCCTAGAATCCCCATTGAAGCGTTGGCAAGTCAGCATGTCCAACTTCCCACACACGACACGTGCTAAGGGGAACTAAAAGTAAGATGGAGCAGAGTGGAGACATGTTGCCTCTGGTGCTGAATAGATCACACGGACACAGCTCGAGGTGTGGTGAAAGGAAGAGAAAGTTTATTTTTCCTCCCAGGATTTGTAGGTTTCTGACCATGGCCAGGGATTGGATGGTCAGGATAACACTTCCCCACTCCACTGGCCATGAGAGATGCCCATCACAAGATATGTAACAGAAGGAATGTATACATCTCTATGTTTACAGTTACTGTCCTGGGAAAGTCTTAGAAAACTATGTCAGAAAGCTCAGAAGCTGAGTTTTCAGGGCAACAGAGACACCACAGCCACTCTGTTGAAATCCTTGAAAGAAGGGGAACTCAGTGGTACCCTTTAGCTAAGAAGCCTCATAGCAGCTGCCAACCAAGGGGGAAAAAAAAATGTCTTGCTGCTGAACCATCAAACATAGAGACATCACAGATGTAACACCTCCATCCCAAAGGTTGCCTCAGGTGTAATACTGACATCACCCTCCTCTGAGGTACATCACCCTCACTGACCACGATGGACAACTGGAGTCACTCAATCTCCACCTAAACATAAAATGTAGTATAAAAGTAAGTTAGTATGAGTCCAAGGGTGCTGGCACTTGCCATCAGCAGAAACATACTCAGCTATGGAGAGCTGGGAGGGCACCTCCCTTATGCTTTTGGCATATGTCCCTCAAACAGCCAGTCCAACTGCCCTTCAACCGACTGGAATATTCAGTGGCATGTCCCCACAGTGACCCCCACAGGATGCTGACAGATGGTTGGGCACAAGGGTTTGGGCTTTCCTGGGGCACTGACAGACTAATAAAACACAAAGGGTTTGAGAAAATCTCTCCTTTTCACATGATGCTAACATTCCTGTCCCACCTCATCTACAGCTATTCCCTCTACTACCACCTAAACTCAAGGAGACTCTACAGATATAATAAAATTTCTCGATAGTGGAATTCTCTTTAAGTGCATGCATGAAGTAAGTCAGAGAAAGACAAAAGCACAAAATTAAATCAACTACCAGGACACACAAAAGATAATAAATAATGCTATGAGTGCATTAGCAGTAAAAGGAAAACTCAGGAAAGTGTTGTCTGCTGCTAAGTGGTCTAGAAAGGCTCTCTGAAAAATAATGACAACAAAACTAACAAATGTTTTTGTTCAATTCTTGTCCAGTGTATGTCACTAGACATTTTCAATATAAGTAACACAATTATTATTAACCACAAATATTTTCTATCTGACTGAAGAAAGATGGATTTGGATACTTGAACAAATTGTGGTTTGAATGGGTTAAATGAGATAAAATTGATTCAAAGGTTAGTAAAGTATGGTTGAAACAGTCTCAGAGACTGACTGATTATCTCTAAAAAAATAAAAAGAGGATAGGTTCCAGAAAAATTGAATAAAACAATTTTTGCTTAAAGGAACCACAAGAATATTATAGTGTTGCCAAGGTAATATAATTTATTAGAATAATTAAACTCCTTATCAGCATCTAGCAAGAAAAAATATGTTATGAGTAAGAGCTAGTGAGGACTATCTAGAAGAAATCAAGTTAAACTTACAATATTATGAGCAAAGGTAAATTCACGTGTTATACAGTTAGATAAAAGAAATAGATACTTTATAAGTAATTTAAGTGATTTTTTTTTTAACCATGTCTTGTTGGCCGTTCAAGAAATGACATGCCATGAATTTCTAGACAAAGCATTGAAATGAACCAGTATAATACCTGTTTAAAACAATCACACTCCACCTCCTTCAACAAACATATCCTTTCGCTTTTGTGGGTTGGGAGTCATTCCTTTTGTTCCATCTCACCTATGGAATTTTTTGCCCATTAATTTCAGAGAAACCTGATTGCTGGTACATTGTAGGGTGCTTGAGAAATGCAGGAAGTTTTGGGCCAGGGGGGAAAGGTGGCAGGAAAAAGAGTGGGTGGGGGCAGCTGGGGTCTGGCTGGTTTCTTGGACTGGAGAGCAAGACACTCTCTCAGAACTGTTATGGCTTGGAGAAGGGAATTTCGCCATCGCTCAGATGGAGCTGCTGCTTCTTCTTCTCCTTCTTCCTTCTTCGTTGGTGCCCTCTGTCCTGCCGGGACGTGTGGCAGTGCCAGGCACCGCTGCGGAGCTGCTGATCCACCTCATCCACCAGCCCAGGATCTCTGCTCATCCCTGCTGTTCCTGGGCCGGCTGTTCCTCAGAGCCCTGCAGGAGCACCGGGACTGACTGCCCAAGGGGATTTGTGAAACAAAGCCTCTCCTCCATCCCTTCCTGTCTCGGTCAAGAAAGCTGTCACGGGACCCCTGGTTCTGTTTTCTTACTAACACTGTAGTTATTGTTGTTTGTTTGCTTTGTTATAAATACTAGTAAAGAACTGTTATTCCTATGCCCAGACCTCTGCCTGAGAACCCCTTGATTTCAGAATTATAATGATTCGGTGGGAGGAGGGTCTACATTTTCCGAGGGAGGCTCCTGCCTTCCCAACCAAGACAACGGGTTATCTGGTTGTGCCTTTGGTAATAACAGATTATCAATAGAGAGTATTGTTGAAATCAGATATTAAAGATTAATCATGATTTTGGGTATCCAAGGTTATTGACTTGCTTTATAATGGTGTGTACAAAATACATGAGATTCATTTGTCCGATATTATCAGATATTTCTGCAGAATTTTGAATACTAAAAGCTTTTCAAGATAGACATCCTTATTCTAACAGCCAAGGCTTCAGAAAAAACTTCTTGTTACTCATGATTAAAGTGTTTTCAATAGCTTGTCTAGTTGCTTAATGATATGTGAGTTTTGATGTAGTTGGACTAACATGAAGGTCTTTACCACCAAATCTGATGAACATCAAGGTTTCAGTTACTAGGCTAAATTATTGAGAAAGTAGTACCATTGCTAATATGAAAAAGTGAGGTTGTAAAGGCATCATTACATGGTATCTACTTGATTTTTTTTTCCAGAAGTTCATAGAAATTTTTCAGGAAGCCTGATCTAAAAGGAGATTCATAGTGCTGGTTATTCAAAAGTGTCCTCTTAGTAAAATTATAATTATATGGAAGATATTTGAAAGAATGTGATACAACTTCTCATAAAAAGCCTAAGAATCAAGATTTTGAGTTAACCTGTGTTCAGTCCTTAAACCTTGTAAATCACAATGCCCTTTTCTCTTCCTAGACTAACAAAAGACTAAACTGCTGTATTTTTAGTTGATATAATCTGTAGGGACTGTTATTAAGCAGCCACCTTGAATATGGAACCCCTAAACCTTTTTAAATGCTGGTGGTATGGGTAATAGTCATATTGTTAATGAGATAAAATGGTCTCCTTATGAAGTGAGAATTTGTGTTACAGTCTTGAAGGCAGGTGTTACACTCCAATCCTGTTTGTGATGCTGAGATTTATCCAGTTTTGGATTACTGGGTCTGTAAAAGGCAGAAATATTGTTGAGAAGACCTTGAACAGGAGACCGACCAGGCTTGCTTTCTATAATGAAACTTATCCTTGGTAGATCAAAGTCAAAAATTGTTTAAAATAGCCACTGAAATACTTCAGAAGATGGGGACTTAGCTTTTCCTCAATGACATCTTCCTAATCTTATGAAAAGTAATAAACAAGTCTTGTTTGTTTAAAATATTCCTTTGATGGATCCATATATATTTTGATTTAAATGCATACAAAATTATATTGCACAAAATAAATTTCAAATAAATATTTTATAATAGTTTTAAGAGATATTCCTGAGACTTTCTTGTAGTTATGTCCATTCAGATGGAAGAAAATCATATGTCATTGAATCCAGTACAACCCAGACATTAAATCTGCATTTTAAAAACTAAGTAAATAATATTATTTCACTACTGAATCAATGTATTCAGCAATTTACATTTGATTTTTTAGAAAAAAATCAAATCTGAAACACACCATAAATACAGCAGATTTCTTACTACTGAGTGATTTGACAATTTTGGACAACAATGGTATCATATATGGAAAATATATTTGTTGATTCATTGAAAACTTTAATTTCTGAAAGCCATTTCTGATGAGTCCAGCATGTCTAATCAGGTGCAATCCCCTATGTATCTGGATGCTGATATTTATGGTAATTACCATCATAAAACATTATAACTATGAAAAGTTGCAAATATTTTGCATATAAATTAAAGATGTTGGGACAAAACTGAAGATTGCTTTTTGTAGTCTACTTGTTTTTATAGTAAATTTCACAGCTCTTCAGGTGGGGACATATAACAGTGCTGTACTAGCAGTATTCTGATTCCTGATTATTCTTTCCTGACAAATTATCTATCTTGAGATAAGTAACATCTGATGAAACAGTAGGTGAAGAGATAATTTTACAACAGCAAATGAAATAGTAATTTGAGGATATATTTATATCACTAGAAAAAGGATGCATAAAGAAAAGGCTTTCTGGTAAAAACAACAAAAATACTGAAGAAAAAAATCCTTTGAAACAAACCTATCATCTTCTGGGTGTGTAATGTGAAAGGATCTTAAAGAAATATGGCACAGATTATGAAATGAAAGTTTCATGACAATGAAGTTGATTGTTCCTTGCTTCTTTGATGTTCGTTGTATCAAAGTACACCTAATAAAAATGGTTTCTTTTTGATTTAATAAATTGATTAAAACAGTACAATAATTCTAAGCACTAGGCTTAGAAAAGTCAAAATTCTCCTAAGGTACTGAGAAAACCAATCAACAGCATGTAGCTTATTGCCTTGCCTTGACATTGCATTAATCTCCCAGCACCCTGTATAAAATAGTAATTCAGATAATGTCCTTCAAATGTTTCTCTGACATTTTTAAAATTAAGCTGGGAAACAATCAGTTTTGTTTCTGTTAAGCAACAAATGCTTTAATTGGTTACTTGCTTTGCTAAAGAGAAAACAAAATTCTGTCAATAAAGTCCAAACCTGGTCAAAAGTAAACACAAAATATGATTGCTGCTCAGCTAGTGTTTTGAAAATTAAATAATCTTTAAAAGATCTTCAAAATGGGAACCAGAATGAAAGCATACAATTGAGTAGAAAGACCAACATTACACACTGTATTATGCTGTTACCAGTGTTATATACCATTATTTAAGCTGAAGATTTCCACAGGATAGAAAAGACACATTTAGAACAAGACTCTGAGAAACTCCATTTGGGCTTGTCAGGCCCATATACACAATCTGATTTTATTGAGCATATAAGACCTTAGAAAATATATCGCCTTCACCTAGTCAGTTTTGATCATTTGCATGTCTAATTTGGACCCAATGGTTGTTTCCAGACATTATTTATTTAGACATCATAAATTTATTAATTTACTTAGTGACCCTGAAAAATTTTATTATTTTTAGTAAAAGAAATATATATCCAAATAGTCTACAAACAAATAAATTAGTTGAATAATATATACAATTTAAAAATATATAGCATCTTTATTTATTAGAAGAGGGAAAATGAGGAATTATACTTTTGAAAATGGAGTATGTATTTTTGTTTCTATAATTAATTGTGGCCAATGAATACAAAATTGATTTCTAATAATATAATTGTTTCATCATGTTTGTTGATGAATTTTAACATAAGTATTATTGAGTGGAATGTGCAAGCAGTAAGAGTTAGATATTTATCATTTGTGGAGAAGATGATGATCATAGGGATGAAAGGCATAATTAATGTGATTTTGCTATCCTGATCTAGTCATCTTCTATAACCAAGTTTTAATGCTGGAACCATAATGAAAGACATTTTGTGGAGATTATTGGTTTGGTTTGTTTTATATTTTATGTTGTTGGTTGTTTGTTTTTTTTAAGGATAGCTTTACCTATTGGTTTCCACTAAAATAAACCTTTGTGAATATGTCAGTGATAAACGGGAGAAAAAGAAAATTGAAGCAACTAGTGCTGTTTGGATCCAATCTTATTCAAATCACATCTCACATTTAATAGATCACTATTCCTAAAAAAATTTCCTAGAATTGGGGAATATCCTGTACATTCACCATCTCACAAGAAATTATCATTTCTCTATCTGCCCAGGTTTCCAATGTGATTAGATCTCTTTTATACAGTTTTTTCATCTTCTGTAATGATTACAGAGCTTTGCAGCCTGGTATCAATTAGAAATGTCACAAATATACTATTAATTTCTTATTTCAGGACTTTAAATATTAAAACAAATTTTGAAATCCGCATACAAATGGCAAGACCTTTTTCCTTTTTCAGGTTTTAGCACTACATCTTTTTAGTTGGTTTTCAAACTACATGACTTTGTTCCGATTTAGAATTTTAATAAATCATCAGTCATTGCAAAATTTATGCATCATATCATTATAAAAAATCTTTCTCTTAAAGAGCAGACTGGAATAAATAAATGTGTGGATGTAAAGTTTGTGCTTGAAGACTGGGTAGCATTTCACATTGACATTCTGATAGTCACCCCAAGATTTAAATCTGCCTGCAGTATATTGCTTTTGGATTTAAAAACCTCTGAAAACTGTATTCCACTCACCTTCTTGATAGTTTTAATTGCATTAATGTTTAACTTACAAACTGTATTATATGTCTTTGACATGAACTGCTTCTTGATTTCTCTTAAGTAAAACCAAGTGTCCTAGAGAACAACTTCTGTCGTCACATGATTTTTATCATTATAGAAAAAAGCAAGTTAGTCCTGAACAGGAAAAAGTACAGAAATTTGAAAGGAAATATGTAGTTATTATGCTGTAACATTGTGTTTTCAAAGCCACATTGCAGATGTAAAAAGCAGGCGAGTAAGTATTCTGGTATCTTTTAAGCGATGGGGAGGCTGAGTTGTAAAAAGATTTAAGTGAAGGGCTTACGGCTATTCAGGGAATTATTAACAAAACCAGGATTATCTTTCTAAATACTCTGGCTTTTCCACCTGTTCACACTACTCATGAACAGAATCAGATTAGGTTAAGAGATTAATTAACATCATCTTAAGCCTTCTGTTATTTTCTTCCATGAAGTGTAAAGTCAAAATCACTCAGTCATGATCTACTGAATCATATTGAATCTAATTGCAGTTCAGCTATCCTTAGCAATTCCTATATTATCTTGTCCTCTATATATCTGTCCTGGGCTGACTTTATGATACTGGTATCTCCAAACATCTGGTATATATTATATATTAAGTTCTGCACCTTTAAGACTGGATTTGAGAGATAGGGAAGTTGAAACTGCTGGAGGCTGATGGGAGTTTTTTCTCCTGGCCAATAACTAACCATTTCTGAGAACTGACGGTGGTTCTGACCATTGAAAAGTGAGATCAGCCTGTGAACACTGCCTTAAGATGTAGCCCGGAAATTTCTTCCTGTCTTTGGTTTCTGGCTTCTGAAGAGGTAACAGGGCTCCAGCTCAGCCTCTTCCCCCTCCAGGCCCGAAAAGGCTGCGGAGTGTGTGTATGTGTGTGGGGGGGGGAAAGCGGGCCCAGGCTGGGACAGTGGGACAGGCCGGTCCCTGGCTCTACTGCAATTTCTGCCGCTGCTGAGTTTCACCAGAGACTGCTGAGTAAGGGGAGAGAAAGCCATTGACCTGCAGAGTGCTGAGACAGTGGCCACACTCTCCCAGAGTAGCCATGGAAAATTTTCCATCGCAGACAGCTTCAGCCGCTGCTCCAGCAGAGATCGCAAGACCATCCACAAGGCCTGGGCAAGATTTTAACCCTTTCACTACCCAGATGAGACTTGCAGTTTAATCCTTTTTCCAGAGAGAGGGGAAGAAAGAGAGAGTGATCAACAAAGAGGCACCATAAACTATCAAAGACTGTGAAGAAAGGAATTAATCTTCAGAGGGGGAAGAGAAATAAGGAGATGCTTTAATAAGCTGAAATATTTTTCTGTTAAAGCTATGGAGATGGACAAAAGTGTTCTGAAAAAACTTCTTTAATTCATGACAGAGTATTTTGGAGGAAATAGAATATTTCAATGTGTAGATTTAAGCAAATGATGAAGTAGTTGTGATCCTATGAGATGCTGGAACAGAAAAAGAGAAGCAATAGTTGAAGATTTGTGGCCTTTAAGAGGCAAAGAGAAAACTTCTGTTTCCAGAGAGGCTCACAAAAGCAGATGAAGAGGACTTTTGCCTTTGAATAACTCCTCCTTAAAAATTACACCTCATCTTGACTCATTGACCCATAATACACCTCAAAGTGATGTGAAATGGGAAGAGACAACTGATGGCAAAATTTCCGGTCAGCTAGCATCAGAGAAATAGAAATTTTCTTCATTTTCATGAAGAAAATGTTTTTCTTGTGAAAAAAACTCCATAGATTAGTGGAAGAAGACTTCTTTTTCTCTACAAAGACTGATGAAAAGACTATAGCAAAATTGAGACTGTTTTAACCACCAAATTTTTTGTCTCTATGTTGTCATGTGAACAAGGGAATGGTTGGATAGTGGGAAAAAAAAGGCTTTTTGGAGGTTTTATTCTGGTTTCTTATTCTTGTAGTTTTTGTTAATAAACTTTCTTTGTTCCTTTTAAGTTTTAAGCCTGTTTTGCTCTTGTTCTAATCCATATCTCACAGCAAGAAATGAGTAAGTTTTCTAGTAATTTGTTTAGTTAATACTTTAAAACCACGAGAGTATCTCGTGGATCAGCATAGAATTTGTTTAGCAGGAGTCAAAATAAGAGTTTTGTTTTTCTGAGGATATAATGGTTTTACTTGACTGTTAATTATTTCACTGTGATAATTGTTACATTTTACAGGAACTTTCTAAACTGCTCATGGCTGTTGAAGTTTGAAAGCTGTATCTGCTCTTTTCGTGGAAAAGAAAAATTAAACATCTTAGTAATATTTAGCTATTTGGAGGAGATTCAAGATGTCTTTTGGATATTAATTTTGTCCAGAGCCACAAGACATAAATTTATGCCTACAATGACACAGGTAGGTGTATAGTTACATACAGGTCTTCATGCCGCCTGTATATTTCTGTAATATTTGGGATATTTCCCAAGCCCTCTTTTCCAGCCTCTAGCACCAGGAGAGATGTGGATGCTCAAAGATAATATTCTCTTCAGTGTAAGCTGTCAGATACTTTAGGGAATTCTCCTACCTCATCAGTGTCTGTTAATGTAAATACTAATCTTGAGGTACAGAACTGTTAGGGGACACATGTTGTGAAATGAAGTTAATTCAGGTGTGAACATTTTATTTCAGGTGCTTCTTGGAGTTGGATTTGTTCTTGGCTAGGCTGAGTTCACCCCAATCCAAATCTGGGTTCTCCTTCTGCCAGATCAAACAGGTAGGTAGCTTTCTTTCTGTAATGTTTGTCCCAGTCCTTCTATTTTGCTGCTGAGGGTGGATTCACTGTGCAAGAATCTGCCTGTATTTTAGTGTGGAGTATTCTTAAAGGATGAAACATACTGGTTATTGGAACAGCAGGTGAGTGGAGCATGCAGGGCAGGGATTAGAGAGGTTTTGAGTCCATCTTGTACCTCAAAAAGCACTACAGGCTTCTTTTCATGTAATGTGCAGCACCACTCTGTTAGTCTTGACACAACTCTTCATACAGTCAGTTGTGTGCTGACTATGCTTTGAGAACAGATGTGCCACAGCCTTTTGTTTTCTAAGCTACATGATCTACTCAGTTTGTCTGGAACTAGCAGTGATGTGCCAGGAACCAGCATTAGGCTTGATCCTTAGTTAATATATGAAGTGCTGTTCTGAAACAGATGGAAGAAACAATATGCTATTGGCATTTGAAGGTGCTAGAACTATAGAAAGTATTGTAAATAACAGGCACATCTGAGAAATAGCTGTAAGACACCTTTGTTAAATATCTGCTTCTTTTTAAAGCTCCATCTGAATTTTAAGTGAAGCAAAGTAGAATGACTATGGCTTTCATATTTTTGTCCCAAGAAGTAATAATTTGTTATCTTGAAAAGTATAAAAAAAATTAAAACTAAGATGTTTTCACTTTCTGTGTTACTGGAAAAATAACAGCCACTTAAAAGTGAGCTGATCCCCTATCTACCTCCCTTTTTTTGCAATGAGATCACATTTTTGTGGTGATACAAAAGAAATTCTACAATATATTAGAAGTTTTGATACTAGTCATGAATTCTTGAAAGCTCGTCTGTAAGATCAAGTTATCAACTGTTGACAAGCACAGTAAGACACAAGCAAAAGCTATGCCCCATTATTAAGAAAGGTAACGAAAACCGGTGATGAAATACAATTATATCTGCTGAGGAAAATCCTTGTTGAAAAATGTTGTTTGTAGGAAGCTGTGTGGTGTGAGTACATTTCCTTTACTTTCAAATGGAGCATCAGGAGTCTGAACAAATGTGATGGGGTTGGGAAGAAAAAATAGTATATAGTTCATATGGCTTTGTCATATACACTTAAAAATCAGAAGACTGAAAAGTTCTTTGTGTTACACTTGTCCCTTTGCATGTCATCTCACAGAAATAATATTGCCTCATCAGTGCCTCTGACATGCCAGCCAGTTTCAAGACTCTGTTTTTTCTTGTCCTTTGCCTTTCAGGTCACAAATTAAAATCTTGCAAAACTCTTTAATATCTCTCTTCCTACTCAACTAATTAATTATTATATCCAGAAAATTCTCTTTAAAAAATTAAGGTCACAAAGTCAAGCATTCAAATTATAAAACATTAAAATTGAAATTCCCCATGCAGCCTTCGTTTGGTTTGCTTGGACATATGCATTACAATGGCCTTTAATTACATCAGAATGGTACTTCCTTAATCAGAATTATTCAGTATTTCGTTCTCTTGTCCTTGTTCAGTGTGTGGACATGCCTTGTTGGCTTCAAACTATTCAGACAGCACTATTTAGGCAGAAATTATTGATTTTTTTGTGCTATTTTCTAAATGGAACTCATTAATATAATGTCAGACTTGACTTTATATTCTCAAAATTTTCATAAGATTAAGAGATTTTATTGTCTTCATTTTATAGATGGATAATGGCCATACAGAGAAGTTAAGCCTAGGTATATACAATAGATTTGGGTGTCCAGTTTGGGGTGTCTGTAACCTCTTATTCTTCAGTGTGCTTTGCACAGTGTAATTCAGAACAAATTCAGGATATGGACTCTGCTGAATTCTCTATTTTTTCTAAATAGATATGAATCTGACTTGCAATCTGTAGTGGAAAAACTTCCAAAACAAATATTGAAAACTACCCTTTAAAAACTTATTACAAATTTTGTAATAAAACTTTTTCTGAGTTGCCAAGAAAGGCAAGGCTAACTTCTGATCCAGGCTTGCAGTTCAGATAGAGCTGCCTCTTTTTTACTTCTGAAGCGCCTTCTTCCCTTTCCAGCATATTCAACAAAAAGTAAGTAGATGGCATAAAGATATATATGAATATGCAAAGTGGAATGAGATAGTAGGAGTAAGAGTGATTCTATGAAGTGAAGAATGGAATATCAGTTGACAGCAGCAAGTAGTTTAATAACGGGCAATGAGATTAAATTTTAGTTGGGTGTGGGATATGGGGGTTATATTTGTTAAAGCTGTTAAGTCTTATGTTCTCCCTGGAGTCCTGTGGGGAAGGCAGCTACAGGCTGGAATGTTGGCTGGGGAGTGAAAGGCAGTTATGGAGAGAAACATGTGGACAGCACATGAATGGGAAGCTGACTGGGTGATGAGACACATGCATGGCAGCACTGCAGCTGAGTAGGCAATGGGTGCCCTTCATCTTTTAAGTTTTGGTTATGTCCAGTGGAAACTAAAAGTATAAAAGGGGAGTGTTTTCTACAATAAAGTAATTTCCTTTGCATGCACAAAGAGGGTCTGTGTGTTTTTGCTCCACCATTGTTACAGTTGGGGACATTATCCCAGTTTTTCTGTCACTTTAGAATTAATTTTCTGCAGTTTTTTGAGTAACCTTATATGTATGATTGGGAAAGAAAACTTTATTATATTTAAGTGTATTGGCTATATTAATATCAAGTAACTGCATTGTCTAGGTTTGGAAGACAGGTGTCTTCTAGGAAAGTCAGGGCAACCCCTTGGAGTAAAAAGCGTAAAGCCCCCGTCCCTCTGAATTACTATAATTTTGAAATCAAGGGGCTCTCAGGCAGAGATCTGGGGATAGGAGTAACAGTTCTTT
The DNA here is from genome assembly GCF_001522545.3 of Parus major. Taxonomy (NCBI): domain Eukaryota; kingdom Metazoa; phylum Chordata; class Aves; order Passeriformes; family Paridae; genus Parus; species Parus major. Next base: position 2,201,724 of record NW_015379261.1, on the reverse strand, counting down.
ACTAATATGTATATCAAGGCACACAAACAACAATAAATACAGCATTAACAACAAAACAGAACCAGGGACCCAGTGACAACCCCATGATGAGGAGGAGGATGAGGACAAGGATGTCAGGAAAATTAATCCACATATACCAGAGGTTTATGTCCAAAAAGGAGACAGAGGAGTCTTTTTACTTTATTTAAATAAAGGGAGAGGCCATGGGACATTTCCCTGGGGTCTCTCAAATTTTTGGTGGATGCAGCCTCCTTTTTATCCTAATTTTCCAGCCACATGTCCCTCTCTCTTTCCCCATTGGCTGAGGTACTTGAGGGGTTCAGACTTCCTGGAGTGCCTAATACCTAAGATTCCCCTCTAATGTATGACCCTCCCTCTTCATTTTGATGAAATGGAATGAAATTCTTATGGAATTTTTGGTGTTTCCTCATGGTCTCTTTCATCTTTCAATATCCAGTTTCATTTATCAGCAAACCTACAGTTTGTTTGTAAAGGCAAATATATTCTTTCCATTCATCAATCAGTGGAATCCTTCCCATTGTGTCTTTTATCTCTCAGTGCTGGTTTTATTTACCAGCAGACCCACAACTTATTTGTAAAGATAAAACCATCATTCCTCTCAATGAGGAGGATGAGGAGGGTGACAAAGAGGAGAACAAGAACCCCGAGTAAAACCAGCTCTGAGTGTGTGCTGAAGCTGAAGAAGTGAGCCTCTCAACAGATGCCCCCACCCTCCCTTTTACCTGCACCCAATAAGTACCAGCAGTCAGGTTTCCCCACAACTAATGGGGAAAATTCTATAGATGAGAAGGAATACTTATCCCCTAACAGGTGTAATATATGCATTTCGGACATACATTCAAACAAAGAACATAAAAGTATTCCCTCCTATCTCACAACCGTCTCATCAACACTACTAGAGTCTTTAAATCCCTAAACCAAGCATCAGATGTTTGAGCTATCAGGGCAGATGTCGAGCCGGCAGCTTCATCCTCTAAGTGTATCAATACTTGGGCAGTCATAAACTACAGATTTTGGATGAATTCGTATATCTTCCCTGGTGATGGAGGACATTGGAGTAACAGGTTTCACTTGGGAGTCTGGAGGGATTCTCACTGTAATTAGGTTACAGCTTATTTCATACTGACTTCATCACTTCCCCTGCTTCTTCTTAGTCTCAATGTCAACTTTCTTCCCCTATAGCCTACTTCAATTCTCATTCATCAGTTCCCTGTTCCTTTCCTTTCTCTTTCATAGGATTTCTTCATATATATTTCTCTTTGTGTCCCTTTCCAGGATCAAATTTATGATTCTTCACAGCTGAATGAATGATTCTGTACAGTGAATTTGATTCTTTACAGTGAATGACATTTTCCATTGTCATGTTTGGACACCAGTGGACAGTGTCAGTACAAGCACATGACAGATCTTTAATTCCTTTGCTATGTGTGATATGTGGAAATGTTTATTTTAGTAAGATTATTTTATTGAGGATCTTGTCAAATGGCATAATAAGGAAAAACAGTTAAGCCATAGACAAAGTGACACAAACTGGATGGACTTGCATAGTGACAAAACCAAGAAAGAAGCCTTGTCAGTCACACTAATAGATGGGCTATCAGGAAACTGCATGCAGGGTATTGCAGACAACAAGGATGGAAACCTGAGGGTTCAAAACAGGGAGGAGAGTAGCTCAGCAGAACTAGACAAACTTACGAGGGAAAAGGCAAGGGAAGGGAATGGGGAGAAACAAAGGAGAAAAGTGGGATGAGAGGGCTGTTCCCATATGAATAGGGCCAGTCACTGTTCTTATGGACTAAGCCCCATGCCTGATCACCACTGATCAGGCTGTCCCATCTATCATTAATCCTTTCCTAATGAGGTCTCTGCATTGTCTCACTGCCTATCCCACGTGTGAGCATTGCAAGAACTGTGTCCCATCCACCGGAGGGGAGTGGCTGTGAGGGGATCTGAGCTGGTGGATCCATGGTCGGCTTTGATAGGGGTTGAACATGCAAGTGGGAAATCAGCGGCAGCCATGTGCCACAGCCTGGGTCTGCCCTGCACTGGGCTCCAGAGGCTGGGCAAAGGAAGAAGTCCAGGGCCAGCGCTGCTCTAACATCCCTTAATAGACAGGTTTTCGCTTGACAGAGGTAATTCCAAAGATTAAATTGTGCATCATATAATTTTCAAACATTGTTATCATAATCCAGCCAAATGCTTGGTGCAAATATAATGAAAAAGGTTCTTTTTTAAAATGTGCAGGGCTAATAATCCCATTTTTTAATAGTGAAGCTTTTTGAAGTATTTATTTCTTAGGTTACAATATCTATACATGATAATCTTGTTTTAAAAAATATGATCATGAATAAGATTACATGAAATTTTGAGACAAAATGAATATGTGGCATTCTTCATCTTATTTATATAAGGCTATTGAACTCCTATTTAATGTCATAATATGGCAGAAAATTTCTGTTGCACTTATCCAGGCATGGATGAAATTAGAATTTATAAATACTGGTTGTTGCAAGGCTGTGCTGGACTATGAAAAATATGCTTTAGTGTATATCATTATAGCAGAAAAAGATAGCGGAATCATTTCCTTACAACTGTTGAAAACAATGGCTAAATTCTCTCCCTCCCACGTGTTTTCATACATAGAGTTTTCCCCATTGTAGCACTTGTTCAAAATATTATGGTTTAATATAAAATTGGTGTGTTGTTTTCTGGTTTTTTTTGGGTTTTTGTTTTGTTTGTTTTGTTTGTTTGTTTTTTCCAATAAGCAGTGAAAATGATTTCTACAGCAACTAGTAGCTCAAGTACTGAGGTTGTTTGAGAAAATGGAATTGCTCAGAGGCAACTGTGCTTATGAAGTGTTTAGTGCATGTAAACAAACAGACAACTATGCATATTCCCTCAGCAAAAGCTACTTACAGAGAGCAGAGAATGTCAGTAAGTAGGTATATGAGGTGGCTGTAGCAAATAATGCAGAGAGAGGAGAAAAGGCAAATGTTGTTATGCAATGACACTGCACCAAAAAGCAGTGTGTAACGTTAAAATAAGCAGTTTTCTTGTTACAGCTGGCCATGCACAGCACAGCGTATACTTGGAATATATAATGTTGTAGCATCTGCTTGCTTATAAGGCTTTCATTTTCTTCTTCAGACAGCTATAATCTCAAATCTTTTGTTAGATAACTCCGATGTGCTTGATAGGAGAAAAAAAATGGCTGCAGTGTTGTCACAATCTCTTAAGTCAATTCCTTTAGCAATGAAAGAGACCCCAGAAATTTTGTACAATACACTGCAGAGAAAACACAAAAAGCAGTTGCTTTTTGTCCTGCTGCACTCCAGTAATTTTCTTTCTTTTGATGCTAGATAGAGTGCAGGTGACAAGGACTAATCTAAAAGGCAAAAAGAAAGGTATTTCTTTTACTGTTGGATCAAGTCACAAAAGAATGGACATTTTCAGGACTGGACTTGATTGCTTTGTTCATATTTTTGCACTTTAAGGCATATAAATCTCTTCATGAGATGTGAACCAAAACAGGTTTGTACAGATTCTGATTTATCACAGAAACCTTGTTTGTTTGTTTGTTTTTCAAAACTGCTTTCCTGGCCAATATTTTTAAAAGTTTTAAATAGTCTAGCATTTAAATATACTCTTTTACTATATTTTTATATATATATTTATATATATATATAAATATTTGATTGTTGTTCCACAAAAAGATAATGACTTTTAATGTATTGAAAGATAGTAGAGAAATTAAATGCTAAAGATGCAATTTAATACAGTTTTCATGCCTGCAGGTTTGACCCCAGCAAAAAAACAGTGAAGCTTATTTAGTTTTCTGTGGTTTCAAACAGTCCTTCTAGGCTATGGCAGCTTAGTCTTTTTAATAATGTTACCTTGCCTTTGGATAAAAGCCTGCTGCATCCATTGATTCTACAAATGAATGTACAAATATTAAAAAGGAAAATGGATTTATACCTGCATATTGAATGGATCTAATTATACTTTAGAATAAAAAAAACCAAACACTTCTCAAGAATATAGAGTCCTAAATTCCATGCATAATTATATATCCATTTTGAAAAAATAAACCAATTAAGTCACTGGCATATTCACATAGAAAGTGATTGAGAGTCACAGCCTTTTGGTAAACATAAATGACCTATGGAAAGGTACGAGCTTTTTACTTCCTTTTGCCAGGTTGTCTATACACACCAATGATCACTCCCTCTGGATTTCTCCCTCTTCAAATCCTTTGCATACAATCTTTCCATCACCACTTTTTTCAGGGAATCCTTGCAGCCTTCCACACCCATCTCCTTTGCTAAAATTTTCCTCAGTCCTTTCAGAGTACCAGGTATTTTCTCCCTGCTTTGTGTGTTGTTCTCCCATCTCCCACCCAAACGTTTAGTGTTTCTTTTTTTCTGCAACCTGTTAAAGAACACATCAATATGCTAATTCCGTAATGCTTCAAATTTACCTGTAATATTTTTTCATAATTACTTATTTACTCTTGCTCCTTACTTATTCCACATAGTGCAGAAACAAGCCTAAAAAACACTGCAGTGTGATGCCTGAATGTGCAAGACATGAGTTGCTATGCTGCAGGATACAGTGGTGAACTGCACTGTCAGAAGGTCAGTAAACCAAGTATAAGTAAAAGAAGACAGACATTCCTTCCCATGCAGGAAAGTCTGGGATTTCCTGTGAAGCAGTTAGAAAAAAGTGGGACGCGATCTAAATAGAAGGTAGCCCGAAGAATTTTATTTTTGTTATCTTGCTAGTCAGTGTTTTCAAATAGGGTAATACTTGCTGTCAACAAAACAACAGTTCTTATGCTAGAACAGTACTCCATTATTTTTTTCCTATCTTGAACAATATGTTTACTTCTATCCTCCAGCTACCCTTTCTCATTTTGTCAGGTAGGATAGGAAAATAGAAACTTCTTTAAAAAAAAAAAAAATCCAAAAAAGCCCCCCAAACCAAACAAAAAAACTTCAAACAAAAAATAAAAAAAAAAAAAAAAACCAAACCAAAAAAGAAGTTATTAACTCAGGCTAAGATGGGTTATTTTCTCCCATTTCCTGCAAGGACATTAGAAACCAAAGATGAATAAATCCTGAGCTGCAAAAGTATTGTTCTACCTTCCACAGCTTCTGCAGATCTGTTTCTTATTCCCTTTCAGGAACAGTTTGAGGTTTTTTTGCTAAGCAATACTATAACAGCTGAAATTAAGCTTGAAAAACATTAGAGTATAGGCCATGTGGAAGAAACCTGATTGTAATCAGCTCAGGGGAGAAGAGGTTTCAAGCTGATAGCCTGTGTTCATTCCTAAGTATCAGTGTGGTTCAGCGACTGACTAGAGCTGTATTGAAGGTAAGAGTAAGTAGTCAGAAATATGAAGGAATCCAGAAAAAAAAAAACCATCTGAAGCAAAACAGTGGAATGTAAAAGAGGGTGGAGATGTATAGGAGATAGAGAAAAAAGGGATATTTCAGAGTCTGAATGAGTAATAATAAAAATATTGTGATTCTAATGCTTTATTAAATTAAACAGATGAACATTAGGGAAAAGGCTAAACCTTCAGGAATCAGGAGAAACTTGTGTAGCAGAGAATTTTACAACTTCTTTATCATAGACTGGATAAGAAGGATTATCTTTGCTACAATAAGTTTATTTTCCATTTCTGACTCCTAAACTACTTATGTGAAAATCGGAATAAAAGCAATTCTGGAAGAACTGTCACCATCCTGAAAAAGACTGTGTAAGCAAGGAGATGTTGTTTAGTCACCATTTAGTAAAAGAAACCTTTCTCCTATTATCTGTGTGGAAAATTTTCTCTGTGCCAGGTGAACTGGACTCATTTACAGGCAGAAAAAAGTAATGCTTCTGAAAATACTTAATTGTAAATGCAATAGTAGACTTTAGTTTGCCTATTTTTCCAGAAAGCTTTATGTATGCATACTCCATGTTGAGAAGAACATGTAAGTAACACAAAAAAATACACTAGAAAAGATACATTTGCATTTTAACTCACTAAAGGTACTAATTTAGACCACAGTAGGGTGGTTTTGTACCTGGTTTAGTAATAGAACAATTTTACTCTGCTATTGACCACATAATGCTTTAATTACTTTTCACCTCACTTCTTTTTGATCTATATATGTGTGTTGTTTATGAGCTATTTTAACTATTTAAACTATTTTTCTAACATATGTTAGATATTCATATTTCTGTATTGAAGTCCGTGTATTTTTTATCATGAATGGAACTGAGAAATATATTCATTAATGAAGCCTCTGAAAATATACTAGAATTAGGGGACTTTTTTCATGAATGAATAATGAAGAATTATCTATCATCATCATCATTTCAAATTCAGTCATGGCCTACACCTGAAATATGGTATTAACATGACAATTAATGTAAGTACTCCATTTCATCACGTACTAGAAATTTCCTATAAACTTATTTCAAATTCTTAGGTTATGAGATTTTCTGCCTTAGTTGATGGATCTGGTCTGCTTAGATATTTCCTTACTAATTTTTCTTAGATGTTTTCCTATTAAATTTTAATTATTTAATTATTAATATTGTTAAATTTTATTTAATTATTTAATTATAATGATTTTAATAATTAACCACACTCCCTGAGATGCTTTCCAGCTAAAGAATCCCAGCTTAAAGTCATCAGAGACTTGAGCCTGGCCTGCACCCAGCAAGGCATTGCTTTGTGGAAGCAGATAATCATCATCCCCTCCTACCATTTCTGAAGAAACTATGAAAGTCTATCAGGATCAGACTCTTACTTGGTAATGCCAGACAAAGTGCTTATTAGGTTTCAGTCTAATTAACCAGTCTCTGACTTTCCAAGAACAGAAGGATCTCCTGATGAACAGAAATTGTGAAGGGCTGCAGCACTTATTTCCCACTGCCAGTCTAAATAAGGTAGTGACAAAACTGCAGATATCTGTACCTGTGCAAGGCCAGCTGTAGTGTTTTTATGTCATGCAATCCATCCACAAAAACTGGTACACTTCCACTTGATGAACTCCTTAATGGTCAAGATTACTTTTTCCGAGTTGATTTAACTCTTCTGCTGTTTGTCATTCAGCTACACAGTAAAATAATGAGACAATAATATAGGTGAGCGATACAGAAAAAGCAAAATTGTCCAAAACCAAGTAATTCCATTTGTATTGGCAAGGATCTGAGCATGTAGATAGCAAGAAAGACTCATCACCAGAGATGAGAAATGGTTGAGGGATTCCTTCAAATGAGACAGAATATACCTCTAACTATGTACTAATGCCTCCTTCTCAGGAGTCTGGCAAAGGATGATGAGGATAATTTCCAGCAAAGACAGTGGACTTTGTCATATCTTATTGTAAAAATGTAGGAAGACTTGCATTATTACTTTACTATCCCTGAAAATTAGATTTTTTACTTGACTGTGTAAAGTCATTTTGGTAGAAGATGAGCTTGCTGCTTCAGTGCTCATGTTGTGGTCCATAAGAAGAGAAAGAGATGTACAATGATGTTATACAAATGAAAAACGGTGCTTGACATTATTTTTCTATTTGTAGCTGTGGCATATTCTAGTACATAGTAAATTACTGCCTTAGATATAATTCATAATATTGTTATTGAGTCAACTTTTACCTGTGCTTACTATTATTTCTCATCTTCATTTATATTGTTGCTATTACTTATTATTTCCTTCCCACTTGCTGTGTCATTTGATAAATTAGAGGACGGGCTCCTTGGGGCAGTTGCCTTCTTTTCTGAATGCTCTCTGTGATGAAGTCCTTTGGTCTCAACCAGATGTTTGCTAACACTCTAAAGAGAAAACAAGTGGCTTCAAAATGAATTGTGACCCCTGAAACAGCTGGAAGTAAGGGTCTCATTCTGCATTTGTTGCAGACATTTCACTATTTATTTTGTGTCTAAAAATGGTGTATGGGGAAACTCAGTCAAAATAAAAGAGGAATTTCATGTCTTGTTTGTAATGAGACATCCAAAGGCTTACAATCTCACCATTTGAATCAAGTAAGCTATTCCTTACTCATTTATCTCTACATCATTAGTACCAATATCTGATTTTATACTCTATAAACATATGAGAAAAGGCTCCCTGGTTTAGACCTAATATATATCCAAGTGCCAAATATACTTGTCTGTCCTCCTTTTTCCTCTTTTTTCCTTTGCTGAAAACACCAGATTGTATTTACTCAGCTGAGTCTCTTATGCCAGTAAACAGCAGGCGTGCTGACACCTCACCACAGGTCACCAGGGACCCAGCTTCTTGAATGTATTTAAATATTCTGTTGCCTGATCAAAATACTGATGTTGTCAAAAGTGAAATATGGATGTGCATGTTCTGCAGCTCTTGGTTATCATGGGATGTTTCACATGAAATGAAAAGCAGAGCAGAGTTAGTCATGTGAGAATCTCTCCTGCTTTCTCTCTACGCTTCACTGCTTCTTGTCTCCATCTCTGAAAGCTATACGTAGCCTTTGAACACCCAGAGCAGTGTGCTCAAATAATAAAAGATAAACTCTTAAATGAATATATGGAAACAATCAGCAAGTATGAAAACTTAATTTCATAAAGCATAGGTTTAGATGGGATATATTGGATTTTTAAAAAAATTTGATATATAGACAAATACTGATTATTTTGTTCTATTTATTTTAATGGGCCAGTATAAAAGACATTAAAATTAGGCATTTATTAAATGCTGTAAGACACAGTATAAAAAAAACCTACACGTCATTACAAAAGAAAATTTCACTTAATGCTAAATTTCATTGAATTTCTTTGTCTATAATTCCAAACATGTTAGAGAACTGCATAGATGAGGAATTGTCTAGGCTTGAGATTACAGAAAAAATAGGGGGCATAAGAAGTTAGGAAATACTTTTGGCAGGAAATGTAGAGATGATTTTAAAGAAGGGAAAGATAGATCTAGTGGAAAAAAAGAAAAGAGGGCATATATTAAAAGGTTGTATTTGACCTGTAATTTAAAATTTTTTGGTTTGTTTGCATGTTGTATTGCTATTTTTATGCAAGTCAGGTTCTGGAAGAAGGGGGCTTTGAGATAAAGAGCCAAGTTGCACTTTGAAAATAATGAAAGAGAATACTCAAAAATGTGTTTGAAAAAGTAAAATGGATACTTGATATTTCGTATGTTCCACATCCTCTTTTAAGCTATAACTAACAGTTATAGCTTAAAATATAGTGTTTGTGAAGTTTGTGTCTGTGACATGACATGCACCAGTTTAAGCTTAACCAAGAGTTTCCATACTGTAGTTTTTGATAATAAAAAAATGAATGACTGTTTTTCCTATACTTAATGAGTTGAATGAAATTAAAAAACAGTTATGCAGCTTCTGAAATTAGTAGGTCTAGACACACTTGCTTTCACACAGAGTCATAATGAAAAGCAAAGAAATTTCATATCATGAATGAGATTCAACCTGTTATGTTTAATTGAAATATATTTCAATGACATTGCTAACAAAATTTTCAGAGTGCCCATTTAATTTCATAATATTGACTATTTTTAGCCATTATCAAAATTTGTTTAATATTTTCTGACAAATAATGGTGGATATTCTAAAGTTTTACATATACTTTAGAATAAATATATAATTTGCAAGGGTGGAGAATTTAATGTGAAATACTAAATATCAAGACTAAATAAAATGGTATGGTTTTGTTTGATTACACTGTAAAAGATCAGTGATTTGTTCGTATTTTATACTTCCATATTTTTATTTTTTTCTTTATTTTGTTTGTCTGGTTTTTTATGTAGTTTTGTTTTTAATTTTCAATTTATTGGCCTAATAGCTACCCTTAGTACTTTGTTACCGCTGAAGATCAATAGATCACGCGGACACAGGTTGAGGTATGGTGCAGAAAGAGCAGAGTTTATTTTCCTTCCCAGGATTTATAGGCTTCTTACCATGGCCAGGGATTGGATGGTCAGGATAACACTTTCTCACTGCACTGGCCATAAGAAATGCCCATCAGAAGACGT
>NW_015379261.1:2096796-2190515 GCF_001522545.3 Parus major | reverse complement strand
TTTCCCAGACTTCTTCTTGATACAGAAAACAGGAATGTCCCAGGGATAGGTCGAAACTGCAGATCACAGTGATCCGATTGTCTTTGCATCAAGTCACGGATGGTGACTAGTCTATCATGAGAGAAGACAATAGAAAATGCTGAACAAAGAGTCAGTCTCAAGTTCCTATTTGTGTTGAATGTGTCAGCATTGGGTCCATCAGCAAGCCAGACAATCGTGATGTCCATGCCAGTGTCAAAACCGCAGAAGCTAATCTCTGACAGCATCTCACCAAGGGTGGACAGGGTGCAGACCCATTCAGGATGATCCCTGGCTGTCAGAACAGCAGTCCAGAGACCCAGGGAGGTCCAGGGAACCCGAAGCCACCATCTCCTCGCAGCTGGATCCCAGCTCTGCAAACATAAAACTCAAAAGGCACAAGATGAGCAAATCCAGGTCCCACAGAGATAAGAACAGTGTCCCCTAGGTGAGCAATGGTGCCTTGGGCAGTGATAGTCAACCATGCCACAAGAAGAGCACTCAAGCCCTCACCCACCGGACCAAAGCATTTGGAAGCACATGGGATGCCTGATACGTTCAGCTGCACAGTCATTTTACAGGAGGACAAAGTCCACAGGCCAGCCGAAGAGGCTCCAGCAGCCTGGGACCCCTGGCCCGTCAAGGCTACCGGCTCTTCCCCCGCAGCAACACCACCCGAGCCAGTGATAAACACCTCAGGCCCTTGCTCTGCCACCGCCGCAGGAGGCGACGGGGGAGGGCTGGCTCCAGCCGCAGGCTCAGGCGATGCCTGCGAACCCGAGGCGGGGGGGTTAGGAAGCATTTCGGCACAGCTCGCCTTCAGCGCCAGGAAGGACCGAGGCGCTGGTACAGGCACAGCCTGCGAAGCCGCGGCATTGTCCTCCTCCGCTGCCAGGGAACAGCCCGGGCTCGCAGGGGGAAAAAGCGGCAGCGTGGGGTCGGCAGAACCTGGCCCGGCGTCCGCAGCACTCGCAGAACCCGCCCCCACACCACACGAATCCGGAGCGGGGGGGGCAGCGCTGAGAGCCGCCCCTAACAATGGTTCCTCAGGGGCGAAAGGTCCAAGGAGCGGCGCTGGCTGCTCCTGCAGGTGAACAGCGTGCGCGGCTGCCGGTGCGGAGCCCGGGCCCTGGCCCGGCCCGTCCCCCACCGTGGGGCAGGGCACGGCCCAGCCGCAGCAGGGACACGGGATAAACCTTGAGGCGTCCCCCAGAGGCAGCGCCGCCCCCCGTTCAAGCACCCCCCCATCAGTCTGTGCCGGGAGGGCACACGGAGGAGACGAGCCCGCCCCGGGCTTCCACCGCCGGGGCGTGGGCCGGGGCGGCGTTACACCCCCCGGGTCCGCAGCTCCCCCAACGGCCTTTTGGCAAGGCCCCAAGCCCGCCTCAGGCTTACACCGCTGGGGCGCCGGCCGAGGGGAGGTCACGCCCATCGATCCCGCGGCGCCCCCGTTCAACCTGCTGGGGGCCCCGGCGATCCTGGGGGAGCAGACCTCGGGACCCGACCTCAGAAAGCCACACCTCCGCCAGATCCCGAGCAGCCGGAGCAGCTGGGGCTGATAACTGACCAGCAGAGAATTGATCAGGGAATCGCCTAAAGCGTCCCAAGCTGACCGCGAAAAAATCGCTTCAACCACAGGGAAAAACCCCTCAGTTCTCCCGTACTCACACAATTGCTGGAAGTCAGCATACGAAACATCAATCCCCCTCTGATCAGACATCGCACGCCATATCGCCAGAACCAGGCCCTCTGTAAGAGAAAGCCCAAAACCATCCATAGCCACAGGCTAGACAGTACCCTGTAACACACGTGCAAGACACGTCGGGGTTCACCAGATGTTACTGCTGAAGATCAATAGATCACGGGGACACAGGCTGAGGTATGGTGCAGAAAGAGCAGAGTTTATTTTCCTTCCCAGGATTTATAGGCTTCTTACCATGGCCAGGGATTGGATGGTCAGGATAACACTTTCTCACTGCACTGGCCATAAGAAATGCCCATCAGAAGACGTGTAACAGAAAGAATGCACACATATCTATGTTTACAGTTACTGTCCTGGGAAAGTACTTAGAAAACCATGTCAGCAAGCTCAGAAGCTGAGCTTTCAGGGCGACAGTACTTAGCACAGTCTGTTCAAAGTTCTAGAGCATAAGCTGAACATCATTATTTTCCCCTGATGTATCATGGCAAATATTACATCTCACACTGCTATTTCTGCATATGCAGCCTGTGGTAATGAAGTCTGATCCAGACAAGCTTCTTCCTGTGAATTCCTTTGCTTGTAAAAAACCAGAGGTTATAGACTACTTGTTACTGCGTAGAAACCTCTGTGATAAATGTTATTAAATAATATGAAATATAAAATCAAGAAGGATGAGGCTGAAGAAGATACTTGGAAGAGATCTCTTACTTTGACTTGAATGTGGTAGGAGGGAAATTCCTGATAACAAAATGCAGCTATGCCAGCGTTATAAATTTGCATGTTTAGATCTTCTTTGCTTAATTTACATATATAATTTTGTTTGTGTTGTCTGAGTTCTACAGATGAGCCTGTGGAATGCCCTTTTATCCACATTATCCAAAAATATTATAGGAAAAAATGTGATCAAATTTCTAGTATTAGAAATATTAGAATTTCTAGTATTAGAAATTTACATCATCCATGAATAAAACTTGATTTTGTGACTCCAGCACACCTTTCTGTTTGTTACTGACTTGCCTTTTATACAATAACCATCTAAAATATCTTGAGTACAAGGATGCTTATAAAGTAGTATATTACTATGTCTTCTGCAATAGTTTCATGAAGAGAATAATTGAATATTCCTCTTTCATTTAAATAAATACTTAGTAATGGATGGTAAATTTCTGGGTATTTTATGACTTAATCCTTATAAATTTGAATTTTTTATGCAGGTTTATTAAAAACTAAATAGCCAACTTTCAGCATATTTTCATTGAATTTCAATGTTATTTCTATCTTACAAACATGTTAATTTAACAGGATCACATTACTACTTTTGTTTATTTCTTCTTCCCTTTGCTTCACTTTGCTCCCTCACACCGACTGTCCACAATTGTAAAACAATAATAAAAATAAAAAAGAATAGTCAAATGGCCTTGTATAAACTTCTTTGGAACAATTTTAAAGTTAGCTCTTTTTCCTGCTATTTTAATTTGGAAGTGAGCCTTTTTCCTTCTCAATTTAATTCCATAAAATCAGTTGTACTAAAGGTCTATCATAATGGGTTTTTAAATACCCATTGTCAGAATGCCCTGTGGCAATCTGGTTGTGGTTCTAAATGGCATCCAGCTGGACAGGAATGGCTGCATCAAGATGTACACCTAAATAAAATAATTTTTTTTTGGCTTTGAAGTAAAAGTCCAGTATTAATTTCATCAGTGACTCTCATCCAGATTCCTGTTTTTTTATGCAGGTTTTTGAAGGCTGTCTCTGGAAAAGCCATAGCCAGAGGAGGTGTGCTGAATTGGAACTTGAGGATCTCTGGGAAATATATATACAGAATGGAAAAAATGTCAGAGGAAGAAGAAGAAAACTTTAAATTTTCATTAAATTATAATTCTATAGTAAAGGGAGTAAAAAGTATAGTAAAAGGAGTAAAAATTCTGCCCTGGGTTTACTCATAATAAGTTGAAAAGAGCAAGAAAAATAGTTTTGTGAGACATTTCTTCCCTTCACTATCTCTGTTTTGTCTGGGATAGTGACACAGTTGTTTCTATGTGTAATAGTTCTTCCAACCTGGAACTAACAATTTGCTAACATTACCATTCTGTAGAATGCCTTCTTGATAATTCATGCAGAGAAAGATCGGGAAGAGGACATTTGAGCTCACAGGTGGGTATATTAAAGATTCAAATAGCCTTATGAGGTGAAAACTCAAAAGATGAGTAGTGTTATGATCCCTTTGAGAATCTTCAGTTAAAATAGTCATTCTTGTATCTACAGAAACACAACTATGCCACACGCACTTTTAAGTTGTGGAGGAATAAACAGTTTATTGGTTTTTTAACTCAGATTAGTATTTTATCCCCGGATTTTCCAGATTTCTATATTGAAATAATTTAAACGTGGAATATGAACATGTCCCTATATTCAGAGCAGAAGGAAATGAATTAATGAGTACACTGAATATTTTGTGAGGAGGTTTCCACATCCATACTGGACCATAAATTTGATGGCTGTTTATGAAACATGATTAACAAAGAAAGCCAGAGAGGCTGCTGTAACATGAGATTAATCCTCATTTTCACTTTTTATGGGATTTGATAATTGATTGTTGTTGTTTTGCTTTTCTGATGGCACAGATGAGACTTTGATTGGCTCAGATAAACAAATAATGATAAATATCATTGCTGTGTGGGCAGTAAATCTGTTGCTTGTATTGGTGAAAGTACAGATTTCTGTTTTATCAAATGCACAGCTGCAAGCCATAGCCCCATCCTATAATTCATGATAACATAGTTGTTGAAAGCAAAGAGATGATAATTATAGGGAATCTCTCCAGCTACACAAATAAACTATCATATTCAGATTTCATATGTAACAATAGGGATATCCCTAGGAAAAGTATACATGAGCATATTGTAGACTTATACCCTGTTCTTCTTTATTGCAATAAAACTTGTGGACAGTGAGTGTAAGCTAAATTTGAAGTGCTGTATAAAAATTACAGAAATTTTTACTAAGTAATACTTTAAAAAGTATCAGAAAGGGCAAAAAATTATCCTTTGCTAGTGAAAACCTGATTTTCTGACATTTGGTGCAAGGTGAGTTCCTGAAATAAAATACTATCATATACAATAAATATTTCTGCTTAGCTATAGATACCTGTAAGTACACTTGCCAGGGTAGCTTTAAGCACAGTTACTAGGGTTTTTTTAATAATTTTATCTTATTTAGTAATTTCAGCGGTGCTGTTATTTTTTCCATTGATGAGCTCTTTGTTTCTCTGTTCCTAGTTTCTCACATGGTGCAGATACTTTGGGCTCATACTCAGAATTAAAAAAAGAATTAAACACCTGTCCTATGAAACAAACAAGGAAAAAAAAACCTCACTGTTCACCACCTTGCATCTTTAAAATTCATGGCTAGTGACTCTAGAAAGAAATATTCTGAAGACTTGTTTGATTTTCCCTAGTCATTAGACTAAAAAATACATTTTTAGTTCTCATATTTTCTTTTTTTTCATCCTTTTCATTGCTATTCCTAGATTTCATTTTGTTTTTCAATTAAATGTAATTTTTTCTTTCCATACATCCAATTGTTCTTTGATCAGTAGTCAGTGTCGTCTTAAAATATCTCCATTTGTTTTTTTCTGGCACTTTTCATACAGAAATTTCTTTTCTCCTCCATCCTGGTCTGTTTTGGTTTGGTTTGGTTTTTTGTTTGTTTGTTTCGTTTTGTTTTTGGTTGGTTGGTTGGGTTTTTTTGTTTGGTTGGTTTTGGAGTTGTTTTGTTCACGAGCTACACTGAATAAACTGCTTTGACATTCAAATGTCACACTCTGAAATTCTCTCCCTCTTATTCAGTTCCCTGGGACATCATTGAAATCAGTACATTCTGCTAAAGACCAAAGGCAATTTCGAACATATGGTAGCACTCCTAAACTATGCAAATAATTCACTAACCTACTGTTTCTACCAGCAATTACTTGTTTATCTTATTTATTTCTAGTATATACACTTGTTAAGGAGCATCAGTTTCCAAATGTGTCAGTATGTGAAACAACTCACATTATTTTCTCATTAGCAAAAACATGTGAACCATCATTCTGCATTGGAGTCTAGAGCAAGGTATTTATGCTTATCTAGTATTTTAGCATGAGCTTAAATACTTAAAGCCTAAAATGGAAAAGGCTATTGAGCCTTTCCTTAAAAGGAAAATTGAACAATTAACATTGTCCTGGGGTGACTTTATGATGCTTTTACCCCCAGTCACCTTGTTTATGTTGCATATTAAGTTTTGCATCTTTCAGACTGGCTCTGAGAGTGAAGGGAGGAAGAAGAAGCTGCAGTTTGTGTTGAGAAAGAGCCCTCACTGCCCCACATCCTGCTCCTGGACTGTGTTGTCTGCAGCACGGACAGACAGCAGGACAGAGCTCTCCTTTGCTTTTAGTTAGTTTTTAGCTAGCTGAGGCAGAGGAGTTCCCTGGACTGTGTTTTTTTTTCCTTTTTTCTTGGATCTGTTCAAACCTGCTCTGGGCTGAAAACCCAAAAAAACTCTGTGAGCTCACACCTGTGGCCCACCACGGCCCAGGACATGGCATTTTCCTGTGCTGGAGGGGCTGAATGAGCCAAGTATGACCTCATGACAAGGACTTTCTGAATTTGCCATCAGAGAGAGGTTTTATTGTTTAATTTTTATTTCTTTGGGGTTTGTTTTGGTTTGGTTTGGTTTGGTTTGGTTTTTTCCTGTGAATACTTTGCTTGTTAAATAAACAAGATTTTTTACACTTTTCCCCAAGAGAAGCTTTTCTCAAATCAACTGGGGGAAGGGCCACTTAAATTTGTTTTCTAGGGGAACTCCATTCAAAGGTTTCCTCCCAGATTTGCTCTAACCCAGTACAATTATCAACTATGGTTTTTATTCAACGAGTCATAAAATCTGAAACAAGGATATGCCAGTTCGACAAGTAATAGGCTACCCCATAGAAATTGACTCAATATTAGGTTGAAGGTTTATTTTAAATAATCATCAATGTCTTCTTTTCATGAAGAACCCAGATATTCTGAATTCAGCAGAGAAAAATTGATTATCTGCTATATTAAAAAAAAAATAAAAAACAACCAAATTTTTTACAATTAAATAGCTTTGACCTTATATATGATTGCAAGTGTTTCCATAAAACAAAATTGTATTTTAGTAATAGTCCTCTGATCAAACACAGATTGTATTGTATGAGAAAAAAGACTTTGATCTTTAAAGGTAAGAGTAACAATACAAATCACACATTCAGTAAGAAAAAGTTCCTTGATTTGGAGAGTGAACAAATTGAATCTATGATATACAGCTCACTAAGCAAATAAAAGAATTGACTTTCCAGAAAATGTGTTTAGTATTTAAACGTATGGCACAGGTGAAAACTCGCTATATTTGCCATTGCTGACTGTTAAAAAGACTGCCTTTAACATTATTTAATAGCCATTTTTCTTTTAGGTAGAATGTGTTAGATGGTGAATAAATGAATGTTTATTACTTTACTTACTGCATTATATATGATTTTGTTCTTGTCATGGACACCTCCAGTAAAAAAATGTACAAAACACAATGGTTTTGTATAGCAAGAGCTTACTGATTCAGCTGGTAAGGACAACATATTGATAAACATACAGGTTCTGAGCATATTTATTGAAATGGATACCTTATAATTAAATTTAATGGGCATGTCATGTTTAGTTTTTAGATAGTGACGTTGTAGAGAGTAAGATAAAGTGTATAAGAAATACACACTTTCTATAAATTGTTTCCAAGACTGCATTTTGAAAGAGGCATAGTAGAAAATAGAGATGAAGAGATCTTAGTTATGATGAATTATTCATGTTGTAGCAGCAGGACAATATTTATTATCAGTAATGCACTTGTACTCCAGGAGACCTGACATGCATCAAAGCTTGTTTATTGTGGATTTATAATCAGAAAAAATAAGAAATATTCTATTGTGATAATTCTGAAAAATTGCTTCTAAGAAGAAGGGGAGATTTTATTTCATAAGGAATTCCATTGAAAAAATCATGTTTATGACAAAACAAAATACTAATCATGACCTACTTCTGCTTGGAGCTATTAAAATTAAATTTCTCTGTTCTGAATACAAATATATAGCATGTTCTAATTCTCTGAGCAAGGAAAAATATATTTGTGTTTGTTTGCTTGTTTTTTGTTTTTAATTCCATGTGTACTAATAATATGTAAGTATTTACCAATGGAACTTCTATAAAATGAAAATTTCATGAGATCAGTCTAGCTAAAGTTGACAGAGGTATGCTTGCTAATGCAATAAGAGCTGTTGGATTAAGAACTATGATTAGGAGGAAATAACTATGTGTCTTGTCCTGCTTTAGTGACTTTCAGGGTCTGTGGCTTCCTTTCTTGGCTAGTGACATGAAGAATGGTCTTCAGAGGAGATGCCTGCTGTTTGCACTGACAACAGTAGAGTCTCCTGCCTTCACAAAAGAGTAGGCTGAAATTAGGATTATAGTCCATAATGTCTGCTCCACCGCTTCCCTCATGAAGTCTCTCTTTTGGAGTGTCATCTACAGCGTTCTTTTGAGATGTCATATTTCTGCTTGGTAAGCAATGTGCTTGTAGATCTAAATAGAGGTGTCTAACCACCAAGATTAGGGCTGGTGGTTGATTTATCCATCTCATCCCATCAAAATATATCATGTAGTAGATTGAATGTGTAGAGAGTCTTGATACCTTGGAAAAGTGGAAGTTCTTATCAAAAATTTGAAGGAGAGAAAAGCATTAGTAACTTGGCATGGTTGACATAGCAAGGAAGATTGACTGATTGCTGTATGTATATGGAAACAGGGTTACTCACTGAGAAAAGGAAAGAACTAAATAAAATAATAAGATACATAGTAGGTGGAAGTGAGGTGGTTTGGGACAGCCAGCACAGTTGTCACTAAGGGCAAGTCCTGCCTGACCAACCCAGTGGTCTTGCATGTTAGAGTGAGTCCATCAATGGACAAAGGGCTACGGATGTCACTTACCTGGACTTCTGTAAAGCCTGTGACACAGTCCCCTGCAACATCATCCCTCTCTCTAAATTGGAAAGAGATGGATTTGATGGATGTTAGATGGATTCTATGATTCTATGGTAATTATAAACAGGTCCTGAATAAAAATAGAATGCCCTTAATATCTTGATAGAACATCCCAGGAAGTAAGAGCTGAAAATAAAGGAATTTACAGGCAATACAAGAAGCTGGAATCTTTAACTGGAAATGCAGGAAGTAAAAGGCAAAGAATAAAAGGTTTCTATGACAGGGGTCAATAGTTTTATGAAGGCAATTTTGTGACATGTGCATCTGACGTGACTGAATAACTCCAAGAATCCATTTCTGTTCAAGATGCTTTAGTTCTTCTGTGCTTCTTGCTGTAAGGGTAAATGAGTTAACCTCCACCCTGAGTTTACTAGTGAAGAAACAATTTTCCAAGGCAATGTAAAGTCCTAGAACTGGATATAAGTATTTAGGGTTGGAAGGGAGCTGGGAGATATAAGAATGAAATTCCCTGAGGGGAAGTGCAGGGAGCTAATGTTCGTCATGGATGTAGCAAAAGCACGTTTGAAAATAAAGTTCTCCAGAACAGAAGACTGTTTAGCTGAGGGCTTTAAGGGACTTCTAATGGCTCTGACCATCTCCATCCTGCAGCATGTCTTAGCAACATTTTTTGTGTGACTGCACTGTGAGCCAGCTTGGGAAAGTGACTCAGCTGAAAACATGGGAAGGTTAGGGATGCAGTTGTGAAGAGTGTCTGTGTTGGTGGGGTAAAATGACAGTTTTCGTCCAGAAATAACATCTTGAGCTGTCATTCAGTGAAGTCACAGTGGCATTTGTGGTGACAAAAAGGTGATCTTGATGGGTATGCAAAGCTGAGGGTCTTGCATCAGCTGGATAGACTAAAATCTGACTAAATTGATAGGGGGAAAAGGAAATGAGAAAAAGCTGCAGCAGTGTGAGTGATAGTTCCTGTCCATCTCACTGCTACAAACAGTTGGATTTGGTCTGCTGCACAGTACCTGACAAGTACTGCGTCCCTCACTGCAGTCTCTTTTGGCCACCTATGTTTCTGTTAAAAGTCATCCTCAGGAACTAAGCATATTTAAGTTCATTTTGGGACTACTGGGTTAAAACTATACAGTTAAATTTTGTGGAATACAAAATCTTACAATGAAAGTACTCAAGCATTTTAAAAATTTGTATCTGAGGTTCCTTTAAAAAGAAAAAAAGCTTTGAAAAGCTCCTCAAAGCAACCTGGGGAAAAAAATCCAATATGAGTGGTGTCTTATTCTTTCTATGAAATTTATAAACTAGACCATCAGCTCAGCAACACACACTCTCAAGACTTCAAGTCCACAAATAGGCCATTCTTCAAGGCTTGTGGATGAGACTTTTCAGCATCAGAATGTGTAAAAAGTGAGTAATCATGACTAGAGAGCTACAGAATTGAAATTAGCAAGGAGATTAAACTGATACGCATTTACTCAGTAGAAATTTGGTGCTCAAAATATTCCTTGTATTGTTTGGTACTTTTAGTTCTTTTCCTGAACTGACAAAATTAAAATAAACTGTTAGAAGGCTTTAGTGAAATCTGACTAGTATGCACATTTGAAGTTGCCACTGCAATCTAAATGGGAAAATCATTACCAAATTGGCTCTGAAATAATGAAACAGAAAATGTTAAGTTTGAAAACCATTGAATTATATTTTTTATTATTGACAACAAGTTGGTGATGATATCACCAGGACTCCTGAATTCCTAATTAAAAAAATAAAATCTAATGTTTCTTTATCACCAAGAAAACCCTGATTTCAAGAAAATCACTCTATAATATGAAATCTGCACAGTCATTTCAATATTATATATATAATATGTTTAATATGTGGAAATCATATACATTTACCATGTAATAGGAGAGCAAATGAGATAATTTTAAAGTCTTCAGTGTTCATAAATTTATAAAAGTCTGGGGAAAAAAAAGGACAGTCATGTCAAAATTCAATTAGATATATTTTCTCTCACAATTTGAATGAAACACAAATGGCTGATTCCAGATTATTTTTTAAGGGTTTGTATTACTATTATTATTATTATTATTATTATTAGTAGTAGTAGTAGTAGTAGCAGCAGCAGTATTAGTAGTAGTAGTAGTAGTAGTAGCAGTAGTAGTACTAGGATCATCATATCAATACCTATGGCATCACTGAACATGCGGCAAGAGAACAGGATAAGATGAAATGTAATTTAGTGCTGTACTCAAAATCGTTCTTAATGGACTAAAAGGAAACTGAAAATTTTGTCCAAAAATAATAAGTTCACATAAGAGCAGAGACTGGAAATATTCTGACATGCATCTTCACACAGATACACGCAAAAATGGTGTTGAAATGATAGAGGAATCTATTCTGTGAGCTTTTCTCTTATACTCATTTTCTCTTATAGCAGCATTAAGGTCAGAATATTAAACCAAGAATGCTTATATGCTTAAATGCACTATCTTAATGATTAAATTAGATCAAGAAGAATGACAGACATAAGAATACAAATGCAGGAAATGTTTGGACAACTGATGTGTCCAAACCCATAAGCAAAGTTGTACAAGAAAAAATTAGTCAAATTTAGTCTGGGGAAAAAAAAAAAAATAGAGAGATGTGGAGGTCTGTCTGTAGGGATGGCATATATTATCAAGAAATAAGTATTTCGTTGTATGTATGTATATATTTCTATGTATGTATTTCAAAGATTTCTTTGTATATCAGTGCCAAGAATATAAGTCATGTGGGCTCATATCCTAAGGCTATCTCAAATGAATTAAATTAAGAAAGCAATGTGGTATAACTTCTGCATCTAAACGAGACTGATGGAAATAATGTAAATGTTGGTCTTACAGACCAAATACAATGAACAGCTTTTCTAAAGAACATTAATAACTACACCACCACCCCACCCAACCCCACAATCATGAAGCATCTCATTTTACTCTGGCATGTGTGTGTTCTGAAGCTTTCTGAGCTTGGCAATCAGAAGACTCTCAGATTTAAAATCTTGAACACTAAAACATCAGGAAGACATTTATGTTGTTCATAAAAAGAGTACATGATAAAAAATGTTTGTCATCTGAACAAAAGACAATAATAAAATGTACTTTGAAATGCACTATTCTTAGAAAAGTTTTAAAATTAGCAAAAGGACTTAGAAACCCAAGTGATTACTTTTTTCCTGGGCAAAACAACTTTTGTTCGAAAAATCACTCTTACTAAAGGAAATTATTATCTACTTAGCACAAATTAGAAGGGATGGAGTAAGCTTTCTGTTTTTTCACAATCTCACGTTTGCAACATAACATTCTCACAATAGTTTTCAATTTATATTGATATTTTTGAGGCTGCTGTTGTCTCACTAAAGCTGTCGTATTTCTGTTGTCCATGGAACTTGTGCTTCCAGTGGAAATGTGTGTCAAAATGCTTTTGATTAAGGGGACTAGAAAACATTAATGGTAAATCTCAATTATGCTTACATTTAATTTTTTTGTTTTTTCTCCCTGTGCTATTACTAAATAAGAAAAATACTAATGAGAATAGAAATATCAGTATTCCTTTACTTGGATTCTCAGAGTATTACCACACCATTTAGAAATTCTTTTCTAATGAAGTGGAACAAAAATAATGCTTTCCTTGAAAGATAAATCTCAAGAAAAGCCCTGTAAAGAAATAGTTTCCTGTGATTCTAAATCAAGTTTTGTGGTTTGGCTTTCCAAATTTATTTAAAGAACAACCAACAGTCATAGAAACCACACCATGCAAATAAGGCATTTAATTTGTAATCCTAAATTAGATGTTCTAACAATTGAAAAAATAACAAAGTATTCCTTTGGTAAATCTGCCAAACATTTTAAATTGTGTGAAATTTCATATTTAAGTTTTTTTTGGGTTCTTTATTGTTTTTCCATCTGTTTTCTGTGGTTCTACTGGATTTCAATGACAAGTGAATAGAACTGTGAAAACCTGTGAAATAATTGTTTTTCCACAGCTGGCATTTGGAGAATTTTAAATTTTAATGTGATTTTTTTATATGTTCCACATTACTCACATTACTGTCGTCATATATGATTTCTCAAAGCCCTGATCCCTTCACAGACATTGTTGTTGAAGAGTTGGGCGGAAATTAATTATCCAATACTCCATTTAAATACTTAACTTAAAAGGAGAGACAGCTGTTCTAGGAAAAGAGAAATACATGAAAATTGATGTCTTCTGAGGATACAGACCATTTGGGGTACCCCTGAGTATTTATAAAGCTTGATTTTTGAGAAATAGCTATTTTTTTTTTTACGATGAGACCAATTTATATTTTGTATTTAAAGAGAAACAAACCAAACAATGAGGCTAATTGTTTATATATTTCTGATGTGGTTGGCATTAAATTAAAAAAATTAATTTCATGTAGTGACACAATTTATAATAAATTTGCTTCTCCTACCACAGACTCCTTAGGCATAGCACTTTGTCCATACCCACCTATAAAAAACCCTGATGGGCACCTTCATGATGAAATGCTGCCTGTAGTGGCTGATGAAATCTGGGGAGGAGAAGATCAGAAGACTAACATTGAACCCCCTGTAATAACAGAGTCAAAGGTGATAGGAGGATAAGGAAGGAAAGTGAAGGAAAATAGAACTGCAAAATCTTTGTCTCATTTGAACACATCATGATAACTTCATGGAGAGTAATAATGGGGTAGTGGGACAGGGATTTTGTGAAAAAAATTAGAACAGCAAATTATGATGCTCTCTTACATTGTGTGAAACACCTCTGCCACTGTAAGACCACTACAAAAGAACATTACTTCAAAAACAAAGCTTGTCCACAAGTTAATATTTGAAAATTTCTCCAAATAGGTTGAACTGAATCCTACATTATACAACTCATATTTTCAAGACAAGATAAGGAGTTAGTGGTGATAGGGATTTTTACCTCTTAAAAGGGATTCATTGTCTGAATAAACTAAGGGTTATGAGGTTTTTGAAAGCATATAGTAAAAGTTCATGTGAGCAGCTCTGTGAGAATAAGAGCTACTGGTCTCTGAATTTTACCCTTCTGCAAAATATTTTTTTTTCTTAATCACCTGCAACAAACACTGTCAAAATATCCAGTCTACTATCAAATTAAATGAGCAGGGGGTTTTAATTATTATTAAAGATAAGGTAAGAATTATAGTCTCTATTTCAAATGACACTTAACTGGGATTTTTTTTTCATAACACCATGAATTGAAAACAAAGCAATTGCTCACAAATGTGAAAAAAATCCAAGTATGTAATTCTTAGGAATTTTACTTCTATGCGTTCTTACTTATATTGTTATCAAGTAGATTTTTTTTTTACTAAAACATTTTTTTCTAGATTATGGAAGGAGAGAAGACCTGAGTCTCTTAATGAGTAATTTTATTTGCTGTATAAAGTTGGAGTTTAATTTTGTCTTCCTGCTTGAGAGATCTCTGACAAGAAACATTTGATTAGCCAGTTACTGCACAAATGCAAACAAAACATAGTCTCTACAGTCTTACTGCACAAATTAAATCACAAAGGATTACCATTTACCTTGTGAAAAAGTGCAGTTTGAATATCAAACTTCTGTTCTTTGAAACAGAGTTTGTCTGAAAAGTCATGTAAGGTAAGATATTCGTATATTCTTTTGCTCGCATTCCTAAACTCTTCCTAGCCCTGCAGCTTTTCTCTAGCAAATTTTTGTTAGATATTTCTTTATGGCAGAGATTACATGTTTGTAGTGTAGTTAGTATAATAGAATCCTATGCTTAATGGAGCCTAGGTATTGGTGGCTGTCAAGATGTAAAGGTAAGTGTAGTTTTAATATTTTATTTCACAGAAACAGTGAGAATTTACATCATCTCTGAACAGCCACAAGTACTAGGAATGAAAAAAATGCACCATAGAATGAAGGGGTTTATGTATTCATTGAAAAAAATACCACCCGAAAAAATCCCATACAATTCTAACACAGCCTCAGAATCTTCTTTGTGAAATTAAAAGGGAATGAAATGACTGAACTGCAAAGAGGGATCTTAAGGAAAGCAAAAGTATTGTTAAACTTACACTGTTCATGGTACTGCATGTTATAAAATTTGTGGGTTTTTCAGTGTAAGCAGCTCAGGGCCAAAAAACCCAGCCTCTGTGAATTTAGCAAATAGGAACTTCCAATCAATGCAAATTAAATTGCAGTTCTTTTTAATTTTAAAGTATCTGGGTTAGTTACATCCATGACTAACAAAAGGGAGAAGGAGGAGGGATGCTTTGTCTCAGCACAGTATGGAAATTGGTTCCTTGGACATTACATCAAAGTCAGCCAAGAAAAATTAATAAATCAAATATAGTGGATATTTCTTGATTAGATGAACTCAAACTTGATACTAAATTTCGAAATATTAATTGTCGTTTCTCCCTTTTCTATTAGTTATTTTTTTATTTGCTTGGAAATGCGTTTTAAACAAAGGTGAGTACTATGTCTCAAGAGTGAAAACCTGGCACAGAAAATCCCAAAGTCAGGCAAGAGTTAGATAAAAACTAGGTTTTTGTTAAATGTTCCTAAAAAGGGGGAAATTATTTTTCCTCAACAGAAACGTGAAATAGGGATGGGTGATGCAATGCTTGGGCATTATTGGTGAACTGCTCTCAGATTCCATTCATAGAATTACAGAATATGCTGAGTTGGAAGAGACCCACAAGGATCATGAGGCCCAGCTCTTGGCTCTGCAGAGTGTCACACCATGTACCTGAGAGCACTGTCCAAATGCTTCTTGAGCTCTGTCTGTCATGGTGCTTTGACCATTGCCCTGGGGAGCTTGTTCCAGTCCCCACCACCCTCTGCATAAAAAGCCTTTTCTTGATAACCAAACTAAACCCCCCCTGATACACTTCAGGCCATTTCCTCAAGTCCTGTTGCTTATCAGGAGAGTGATCAGCACCCACCCCTCCGCTTCCCCTTGTGAGGATGTGGAAGACCTCACTGAGGTCTCCCCTCAGTCTTCTCCAGGCTGAACAGACCAAGAGACTGCAGGCCCTTCTCATATGGGTTCTTCTCAAGGCACTACATGATCCTCATGGCCCTCCTTTGGACCCTCTCTGATGGCTTAATGCCTGTTTGATGTTGTGGTGTCCAAAACTCCAGATACACTAATGTACTGTAGGAGCCACATTAAAAAGTCAGAGTTCCTTCTACCAGAGTATAACTTTGTGAGTAACTGGAGGATGGGAAAGTATTTTTTGACTTATATAGGAGGTTTTAAACATTTTTAGGCCATATCTGTAAATGGTCATAATGCAACCATTAAGGAGGACGCTACATTACCCATCAGCTACTTAAGCATGTTTTCAAGTCTTTGTCAATAGTTTTGTAAAAGAGATTCAGAAATTAGTTTCTCAATAGCCCAAAGAATTAGCCACTATGATTTTAGTTAGGAAGTGATACAAATTGCAAATATCAGATCTATCAGAAACCCAATAGGCAATTGTTTTTTTAATCTTTACCCATGCCCAAGGATTTCTGCATCATTATCCTCTTCATCCTTCAGGTAATGAATTATTTGAAACATTGTTTTTTTTAAAGTTTTTCTTAAAAACTTATGGATGCTAAATCTAAACCACAGTGCCTGGTACAGATTCCAGGCCGCACAGCTCCTCAGGCTTGCCTGAGAAAGTAGTCTGGGAAAGACATGAGAAGGAATTAAAACAATCCTCAGGGACACAAAATAGCCTTGCAGGTGTTGTTTTGTGTTCCTTGTTTTCCTTGCAGGAGAAAGTCAGGGGGGTGGTGAGCCCCACTGACCAATGATGGTAATGTAGCAGTTTACTAACCAATAAGAGTTTCCTTTCTGTACTTTCCACGTATCTGTCTATAAACCAGGCCTGGAGCAATAAACTAAGAGATCCTCTTGTTCTGACTCCCTTGAGAGTCTGTGTCGTTCTTTCCCGCCGTTCCCAATCGGAACGACAAAAACTGATAAAACTGGTTGAGCACAAGCATATTCCTATATTATTATATTCTGCCACAGATATAATTTTAAAATAGTACTTTGTTGACAATGTTACAGTTAAGAAGTAAAGGAGTATCTCACTGCATTTTTTCCTAGACTAATTTTAGAAACATTTTTGCCCAAAGAACAGGTATTTTAGATGCTTTTGAAAACACAGTTAAGAATTTTCGTTGAAAGAAAGTAGAGCAAAAGATGTTGATACCTGAATCTTTTTATAAGGAAACAAAAGGAGCAAGTGATTACTTATAAAATTGTACTTCTATTAAAGTAAACAGTAATTTAACACCACTTTTGATAATTGTGTACACAGAAACTTGAAAACTTAAAACTCAGTAGATGATTTCTGTAGAAGCTGTCTTGCAGTTATAGCTCCCATCAATAAGAGACCAAAAACTTCTACAGAAATTAATAAATTGTTGGTTTTTTTTCAGGACTTAAAAATCTAAGGGCCATAAGGCCTGTGAAAATCTGGGAGAGAGGTGGGAGCTGAGTGAGTGACTACATGGTGTATAATTTCTATCTGGGTTTAAACCACAAAATGTTGTTTTTTAAAATACACAGTATTAAAACAAAATGAAACAAACAAACAAACAACTCTTGTGTAGAGGATATAACAGTACCAGAACTCCTGTCATTTATTTCTGCTAAGGAAAGAAATTATGTTGGCTTCAAAATCCAATCTGGGTAAGGTGTACATGTGAAAAGAGTGTAATTGTGGTATTGCTAAAAAATAGTCCCTGAATCAGAAGTGTCCAGAAAACAAATCTGTTTTACTGCAGTTTTTGATGTTCTTGTTGAAAACAAACCTTTCTAATTCTTTGTTCAGTGTGGATTAAGTATTTTTATGTTTTTATTGGTTTTTTTTTCAACTCCAGTGGCTTTCTCTGTGTTGCTCTTGTCTCTACACAGACTCGCAGAGCAGCAGTGAAGATGATTCTTCTTTCTCTCTGCATCCTGGCAGGTGGCTGTGTTCTCTTTCTCCATTTCAACACAATGCTGTGAATTTCCACTCCGCACTGTGCCTCTGTAAGTTTCCAGCTTCATTCCACATGGTTGAATCCCAGTCACTCACAAAGAAAGGTTCTGGTCTGGTCCAGTGGTTTGTGATTGACGTCCACTTTTACCCCTCAAAGATGGCCTGTGTCACTCTGTGTAATGGTGGGTCATCTACTGCCTAAACCCAAGCCAAATGTCAGGCTGTAATGTAACACGTAGCAGCCCCTGAAATTGTCTTGGTCTGTTCTTAAAATTTCCAGAACCCTCTTTTGTTGAAAACAGTATGTATGACTCTCTCTCAAAATTATTTTATGCAGTTCTTGGAGCAAAAGGAACTTTAAATATGGTATTTCAAGCAACTTTGTAAAATGCTAATGAATGGGTTGAGGATAAAGAATTAGGAAGTTTTAAGTTCTCTTAATTTCTGTAATCAAGATTAAACAGGGTCTGAGGAATCAGAAGATGGAGAAATACTCATATAATAGAAACCTCTTGAGACAAACATGTTTACAGCTTTTATCTACCACTTACCCTTTGGAAACTTCTTTCTAGATGCTATTTTAATCAATTCAGTGCTGAAATACTAAAATTTAGGCCTTACAATTTACAAGAAATTTGGCCGTATAATTTAATTTTATGAAGCTTTTTATGGATCCACAAAATACTAATGCTGTGGACATAGAAGGACTAGAAGAAACCACGTGTGGTCATAAGAGGAGAAGTTTTTATCAGCTTTTAACTATATAGTGTGGTTGTACGTCTGATACTTCTGGAACCAGTCCTGAGTGATAATTTCATTGCTGCTCTCAAGACTGCAATTAATTAAAGCAGACTGACAATCCTGAAACTAATGCACACAGTATGTTTGATATTTAGGCAAAAATTCCACCTCATGACTAGGTACAAATATAATTAAGACCCCATTGCTGTTTACAGAAATTTATTGTCTAGATTATACATGTAATATTTCAATGATGCATGAAAAAAAAAGCTATGCTTGAATACTGCTTAGAAATGAAGACTGTGGTATTTAGTGGTCACAAATGTTTTATTTGATTCAGTCTTCTATCTCTGGCTGTGTACTTCTCTCATATAAAGAAAAAGCTAGAAAAATTTTGAAAAAAAGCCTGAACTGGTTACTGAAAAAAGTCTCTGTACCTCAACTGAGTCATTTATTACAACAGAAACAATTTGTTTTGTTTTGTTTTGTTTTGTTTTGTTTTGGTCTTTGGTATAATCTTCATAGGTGGCATAGACATTAGCATCAGAATGGAAGGAATGTGAAACTGCTTAAAGAAATGTGTCAGAGTGCCTCACATTAGCTTATTTGATGGTCTAAAATGAGAACTAAGTTCACTGTGTGTGGAATGGCTTTAAAAAAAAGTACATTTTAAGATTAACTTCTAAGGTTCAGATCTTAATATCTTTGAATGACTTGATGTTCAAGACAGATGTTCAAGCACTGATTTACATTGATTTGGAAAGGAGAAGTATTAATTTGATTGAGAGCTGCTTTGTATTCAGCTGCTGTATAATTAAGCATATCTATGCATACATTATTCATAAAAAAACTTCCCTCATTTCAACTTTTTTGTATAGATGATTCTTTTAGATGTATAAAATTCATATATGTGCATATAGGTGTGCAAACTTATATATGCGTATAACATCTATACATGTTACATGTATACATTTTACACATATTATATGCATATACCATCTATAAAATTATAAATATGAAAACCAAGTATAATAGATTTAGGAGACTATGCTGAACTCTTTAAATTCTGGTCAGTGCTTTCAAGATTAAAAATAACTCTGGTGTTGGCATGTAAAGAAAAGGATGTATGTAATATGTTAGTTTTGCATTGAAGTGAGCAAAGAGACAGGAGAGTGTTTATATGAAGGTCTTTGTAAAACACATTCTTATCTCTGAAATCCATTCTATATATCTGAGATCTAGAATACCTTTATTGCACTCTGATGGAGGCATAGAAAAATAGTGACAGGTATATAACTTGAAAAATATGAAAAATGGACAATAAATAACAGATTTTTACTCCCACTTTCACTGGTCAAAATAAAGTGGAGTAATTTGTGCCTTACTCCCCTGTTGAGCTCTTTCTGCTGCACTTCAGCTATGTTAAATCAACCTTCACTCATACAAAATGACTAATTTAATTTGAGAAAAATGATACCTACATCAGACTGATTGTATGTTCATCCTTGTTTAATTCCTTATTTCATGTTTATGAGAGGGTGGAAAAAAAAAAGAAGTAGATATTTATTGTTTAGCAGAAGTACATTTTCTCCCTGAATAATTCAGTATAATTATGATTAACCCAATATCCTGAGGAACTCAACATTCTAAGGATCTTGTGTGTTTGAAGATAGGGAGGATGGTGGACTGTTTAAAGGGGGAAAAAAGCTCCTAGATTAAACAGTAACACATTAATCATGATAGACACTTACAGAATGTGTTCCTAAGAGATACATTTGATTTTGCTGAAAGTGAGATCTTGCTATTTACATCACCATCATTACAAAGGGAATTCAACTCGTTTGTCTAGAATGAAGCTTCACTTTCTAAAATAATTATTAGTAAGGAATAGCATTAAAATACAATACTTCTTCAGGGCTTGCTTCAAAGAGATTAAATGAGAAAGATTTACAATGCATGCATAGGGAGAAGGGATGCGAAACAATGATGTAACATAAAGAAAGACTTTTTCTTCTATCTGATGAATGTGTGTCAATTAAATGTAATAATTAAGAGGAATAATTATGCTAAGTATGTCTTATGTATCAACTGTACCAAATGAGTAAGAAATCTAGTTTTATGAAAGGCAAGCCTGATCTGTATCTACACCTGAAAGATTAGGTAACTCTTTATGGGAACACTATACATTAGTTACAGTCAGGTGATGGTTCACAGGTAGCCTGGTAGAGAAGGCAACAAAACCTACTGTGTTTGTAGAGCACTCCAGAAAAGAAAGGAAATAAGCCTTGTGGGTCCAAAAGCTCACTTTTGGCACAATGCTCTTTTTTCAGTGGTGAACTGTATAAGAGAACAGAGGAGAGTTATTCCATCTTCACCTGATGAGTTTGGTGCGTTAGTGAATATATAGAAAGGCAGGGGGAAGATTAATTATGCCACTGCTCTGTTCTTAGTCTTGTGGTCTCCTTTTGTTTGGGCAAGATAGACAATAAATACAAAATCGTCCTCTAAACCAGAACTAAAAGTGATAAAACGCAGCAAAAATGAGGACATCTCCCACATCATGCCCCCCTTTTCTTGTGTGCTTGTGGGGTCTTTTCTTTTTTGAAAAAGCTATGATTTTTCATTTCTTTTTCAGTTAAGAAAAAGTCTTGTCTCAAGACTCAAATCCTTTAGTTTTACTTTCTAAGTAGTTGATCATAATTGATTTGCCCTTCCTGGGTGGGAATCTCCTGCCATTATTCACTATTTATTGAATGGGTGAAGGTAATCTGAAAGTCTTAAAGAATATTGTAATGATAAAAGGAAAGGAAGCAAAAGAATATTTCTAATTTTTAAGTATTCAAAGAACTTGAAACTATGTATTTTTTTCTTGCAATCTTTATTTTTTCTAATCTTTACAATACCTCCTTATTTAAAAAAGATACCATTTAGCTTCTATCAAGTGGTCTTTAAAGTACATTCCATCCAAGATACAAAGATAACTTTGAAGAAGCAGACCTGGACTCTAAATCAAGCATGGGAAAATGCTTGTAGTCTTGTGCTGTTTGTTTGTCTTTCTCTGACAACTGCTCTGCTCTATAACTCATTGGAAAAGCAAAGTGTATCAAAAAGTGCAGTGAGCTGCCCAGAACAGCTGCCAAAAGAAAAGTCTAGCAATATGTATGAGGCAGAATATATTACAGTGATACTCCTTTCTATTACTAGAAAAACAAAGAAAAAATCAAAGCTCACATCTACATCCTTCTTTTTTCTTACTCTTCAAGGTATGACGTGTGTTTGAGAAATTTCCTGCTTTAGCTTATTCCCCATTTTCTTACATACAAGTATGAAAAGGCCTGAACTTTAAGAATACTACAAATTTTAGGCAAATATGTTTTGCCTAAAGAAAGACTTTAGAAGCTTGCCTAGGAAGTGTAACTGTTAAGTCATTTTTGAAGGTCAGCTCTAAATTTATTGTGTTCCTTTCAGACTTAGTGCTGTAGTTACAGTTGCATAAATAGACTAATATGTAACGGAATTTGAGGAAAGGACACTGTCTGTTATCTTGCATACTGGTTTAGGAAATGTCTTAAAGGTCCTAGTTATAGATATTGCTGTTGAAATACTGTTTCGAGAAGGCAGAGGTCAACCTGAAACTGAAGAGAAGGAAATATTAAGTCGAATTAGGTGGATAGGATATTCTGCTGAGGTGGATACTGTAGTAGATGCTGAGTCCATGAGACATTTACTGTAAGGAATACAATACAGAGACATTTACTGGAAGAATTACAATACAGGAAGGAAGTTCACAAATTAAAAATCATTTGAAAGGGGGGGAAAGCCATCAGTATTGTATCTTTGTTTATCAGTAACGGAACGGGGCTGCAGGTAGGCACTCTTTGAGCTTTTTATTCAGCATCAGCCTCATTGGTGCAAAGTGAGACACGAGAGATGTTGAAATTTCATGCCATTATAACAATAGCCAAATTCTCTTGGTTACAAGAGAGAGCCTTTTTAAAAACTTTCTAGCCAATAGTGTAATGTTAAAAGCTTATAAATGTTTGCTTGAGCCAATCATTAAAACTACACGTACACTTTGCTTCTAACAATGCCTGCTTTTCATAGCTTAAAAACAATGGATAAAGTTTCATTTTTAGACTTACATTTTTCTATTATCTTGCTTACCGTATTTTCTAAGGCCTGTCTGTACACAGCTCAAAAACACAGCCTTATTGTTTCCTGTCCTTGCATATCTGTATTCTTGCATTCTTCTATTCTGAGATTTGCTTTCACACAGCTTCTGAGTTTTCTACCTTTTCTATTTCCCACACATCAGAATGATCAGGCAATCAAAAATTCTGATGGCACAGGTTGAAAAGTTTAATTCTTTTGCTCTACATCATCTGTCCACAGTTATTTTGAAAAGTTGTCTATTCATGGTAGGTTAACATGAGCATGAGGGAAAAAGACTTTTGAGTACAGATAGATATTTGTTCTGAAGTAAAAGGTCATAGCAAAATCAAGAGACTGAAAACCAACAGTTCTCTGGTTAAATTGTAAGTATTATTAAAGGGTTTTTCCAGTGATGGTAATAGATCACAAAGCGAATTCCCCACTAAGCAGAATCCTAATCTGGAAAGTGTATCTTTCTAGAGGATGTAAATTAAATCAAAAATTTGATGCAATGTTTATTTTACATGCAGTATGAAGAAGCTCAATATTTATTTTAATAGTCCCCATGAGGCCTTGAACATACAAATCTTTATATGAAATATAATAACATGATTCTGAACCTATCTACAGTTCATACAATGTATGGAGATGAATTATATTAATGAAGTTATTAGTTAAGGTCAGTTATGAAGATAAAATTAAGAACAAGTAGAACAACTCCAAATCCAAATGTGTTAATCAACATCTTGATAATATCTGAATTTATCTATATATGATGCTACAAACATAAGTAGAAAAAATATTGCAACACTCCAGGGACTTATTATAGCTGGGTAATATTTGCAGTACTGCGGAAGAACAGAATTTAAGTGGGGATTCTGAACTAATGCTGAACCTTGGGACTTGAGGACATGAACAAGCAATGAAAGCAGGCAAAAGGGATACTTCAGGAAACAAAAAAATAACAAAATATGATCAAATTCTATAAAAGTGTCCAACCTTTTTATTACAAGGCAGGAGTAAAAGAAATTAGCATATTGTTTATTTGTGTACTTGACACATAAGAAGGAAGCTGGTAGTGGATATATTACCCAGAAAAATATCTTCTATTGACTTCTCTTTCTTATCATCATTTAAGATGATGGATTCAACACACTGTATTTAGTTAAGCAATTTAATGATACTTCTGAAAACAGAAGTTGTGATAACCTGCAGAAGCTCTTAGGATGAGGGTGACATGTTATATTATATATTTACATAACTCTTATCAGGTGGAAAGAAGGAAACCAGGAAACTATTGATCATTTTTAACACACCTGCATAACTAAGAAGTCTTGCAATCTAAAGTGTCATATTTTCTTTTTAAAAATTTTATTGGGAAAATCTTGAAAATTGAATTCTCACTTCATACAGAGTTAATTTCCTGTGCTAAAATTTCTTTTTTATTTATAAGAAAAAAAAATAATTGAGATAATTATACTCCAAAATTAAAGACAGAAAGAGTAAAGGAAACTACTTAGGGTTGGAATTTTAAATAAAGAAATACTGCAATATAAACAAGTACAAAGATGCAATTTAAAGACAGCATATTCAGAAAGATCCATCATCCTTTCAAAAAAAGGAATTTTATTTTGATGTGGGTTAACTTCTACAAAGGTAGTATTTGTATAACTGAATAGTGAGAAAAGAAGTGTAAAAATACTGTCTCTTTGGAATAACTACCCCTCCAAAAATATATTAAATGGAATAAGAAAGTAATTCTTTATGTATTAAACAGGAATTAATATTAGCTTTATTTAGTCCCTCTGGGTAATGGTTTTTTAATGGAATTTTTTTGAGAATGCAGACTATGATTCCAGCTGAGGATTAGTCAGGCATATTTTAACTGCATGAAACTTTAGTAGAAGTAGCCTTGAGATTGTATTCTTTATTTTACATTGGAAGAACGATACTGGTTCCCTAAAGATGGAAGTGTGAGGACATAGGGAGAAATAAAACAGCCCCACCACAAAGGCTTAGAATGTTGTTGCTTTTTCTCTTGCAGACTCATAATCTGACCTTTTTAATACTGAAGGAGGAGACTTTAGGCAAACCAGTACATGATACACTTGTAGAGGTGTCAGGATTATTTTTACTTAAGTTGTTATCACTGCTTCTATATCTGTGGACTCACAGTTATAGCGATAAAAAGAAAAAAACCCCAAATCTCAACCCTATCTGATTAAACCAGATAACAAAAATGAAACAAAACCAAACCAAACCAAAAAAAAACCAAAACCAAAGCAACAAAAAAAAATAATCCCAAAACTAAAAAAAAACAACCTAAGAGAGACAAATAAAGAGCTTTCAGGGAAAAGAGAAAAAATTATCATGTGAATGTTGCAGCAGTGATGGTTGCATTTATTCTCATCCTGATAAAGGTTGCTATCAGACCATAAAATATAGTGAGTTCTCTTTTGTTTTCAAACCTCCCACTTATTGGTAGTATCAGTATACATCTGCTTTATCAATAAGCAAAAAAGAAAATGTGATATATTTGGGGTTTATTTATTCCATGTACTTTCAGAAATGTGAGAACTGACACATTCTTTTCCTTGCCAATGCTATCTTTGATTTGCTTTTAAATGTATTTTGCAAGAGGGATTCATGTGCAAATCTGGAATAGTATGTAGAGTTACACAGTGTGTTACTTATTCACTGCTCTTGTTTACTGGCTGTTGCTGATGATCTGAGCAACACAAACATGAGAGACTTAGAATTATCTTGTTTGAGAAACTGGGTGATGATAAGCACTGAGAAAACCATGGTGATTGTAGAAGGGCTCTTGCAGATACAGCTGGAAGATAAGAGATCTAGGAGCTCTGGGTACCCCAGTGTCACCAGGCACTTTGCTGGTGGCATAGGCACACGTGTCTGCTGCTGTCAAGGCAAGACGTGAGTACCATAAATTTTACTTGGCTATTCTGGGATTCCTTTTTCCATTCAAAAGAATTTAATTAGGATTTAATTTTTTTTTATTTTTTTGAAATCAGCATCTTAGAATTCCTTCAGAAATGCTTGGCATCTGAATAAAAATTATTTTACAACAAAATTCTTAAGAAATTTTATTTTCCACTGTTTATCTCTGACAGAACTAGTCAAGATGAAGAAATACTAGACCACGTTTAGTAACAAAATTAATCTTCTTTGGAAAGTTATTGTAAATTATCAGAGGCACCTTTTTCTCTTTAATAATCACAGAAGAAACTATAATTTTGTATCTGGAGATGTCTCTTCTGATTTATTTTATAATAGTAGCAAAAAATATTTTGCTTTTCAACTGAGAAGAAAATGGATTGAGTTATTTATTATTATTTACCAATGAAGATTAAAATAAGTGTCTCATTTATTCTTTCTCACTCAAAGTAATTTGTTTCTAATATTTGTATCCATACACAAAGGGTAAGTTTTTTTTGTGTTTGTTATACTATTCTATATATATTCTATACTATAGCTGCCTGAAAACATATGGATTATATATGCATATGAATTTATAATTCCAGTTACTTGGATTATAATGATAAGGTCTTTATCCTAAGATTTTAGAAAACCTTAAAGTTCAGGGAAATTTTCTTAAGAAGGAAAACCATTATAAAGCTCAATCTTAAAATTTGTTTAATACCACTTTCTCATATTTATTTCATAATTTAAACATCAAAAGATTTAACTGCATTTTTTGGGCTATGCTAGTTTTTGTTTAGGGAAAACATAGCAATCGATCCCTAGAACAGTATTTTACCTGGCAACAGGCCAAGTTAGTCAGCAGTACACGAGTTCCTAAAATATTCGAAACACTATTCACTTAATTTTGAAGGTCTATAGAAAAGCCATTTATACTGAAGAAGGAAAAATAAACAGATTCATTTTTATTTTCTTCTCAGAAAAGTAAATATGTATGGGTTTTGAAATTTTGACTGTCTCCTGGTGAATTAAGAAATAAAAATAAGGTCAAGCATTGTACTTTTATAATGAGAACAAATTAGAAATCCCCCAGAAACAATCTCTGAGGTATCAGTAGTGTTCTCAGTAATTCTTGCTGTCAAATTAAAGTATTTCTTTGTCTGCCAAGGAACAAATTTAAAATGCAGAACAATAACTATTTTCTTTATCTGTGGATATAAGATATGTAACAAGTTATGTTTAACACCTGCAATCTGTACAGTTGGCTAAAAAAAGTATATGGGAGCTATAATCCAGAAACTGTTTTTCCAAAAGTATTTTGCTATGTTTTATGGGGTTCTCATTGACATAGTCTGCTTTAAGTGTTAATTTTTACACAATCAGAGATGTTTTAATATTGGCTGTTTACAACAAGAATAAGCAGAATATAAAATGAAAAAGCCTTTTTCTGTTTGATACTATTTCCTACTTTTTGGTATGTTTTGACTGAGTGCTTCCATTATATTTAGCATTTAAACTGTGCAGACAGGAAGTACTTCTCCAAGCCAGAAATTAGCGTGTTCTGGAAAACAAGAGAGCAGGAGAAAAGGAAAATCAAAAAACTGTGTCCTGTGTGGCTGACAATATTTTCTATTCAATGCCATGTCTGAGTCATAATTCACAGTATGTGAAACTTTGTGTGCTTCTTATCTTAATGAACATTCAAAGACTTACATGTATGGCAATATATATTTTTCCTCTAATAAAATATAGTGCAGCCTCATTTTTAGTCATAGTGGCCATAGAGTATTAGATTTTATGGAGGGATATCAACCTTGTGAGGTGGATATCAATACCGTCTGTTGAACACTACTTTAGATAAACAAATTTGGCCTCACATTAATGTGCATTCATAGGAGGAGCTGGCAATACTGTGGAGTTATTTAAAAACATTGAACATAAACATTTTAATAAGGTCTTTGTTCACTGATTAAAAACTCAAGGTGAAATTGCAACTATTTTGAAAATATGGATTGAATCATACTGTGGCTAGCTATTGAAACTACCAGTATCTGTGCAGTTTTTAAAGCTTCCTGAAATTAATATATTTTAGACAAGATGTACTATAGATAATAGGAGGGGAAAAAAGGAAGAAAGGAAAAAAGGCTTTAAAAGACACATAGCTCTTTGTTTCAAAATATCTTCCATGACCTAAATTTTGCATTTCCCACTGGAGAGATGACTCTTTAAAGCCCATGGAAGTCTGCAGCCCTTTTATTAATACTTTATTATTTTACATTAGGAAATTTGTTACTTATGGCTAAGATTTCCTGCTGAAATTATCTACGTTGACTGAAATTTATATTGAACCATTTTCTACAGATTCATTTGGTTTGGTTGTTCAAGTTTGGGGTTTTATTCAGTCAAAGGAAACTACAATCAAGATTGCTCATTTTCTGAAAAAAATACAGGAGGAAGCAGATGCTACTATCTCATTGATTTTCATAGAAGTCATCCCCATTTCTCTTTGTAGATTTTTATAATTGAAATTTCAGTAGTCAAATGCTATGCTGGAAATCCAGAAGGAATCCAAAGGCTATCAAGAGTTTCTCTATCTGAAGGTCAGGCTTGTTGTTTTGCTTCATTTCATTTTGGTTTAGAGATTTTGTAGCTCAATAAAAACTTCTTTCTGAAATGCAAAAAGACAAAATGCAAATTCATAGCTTAATGATGAAGGATGAACAAGTAAGTTCTTAATTTTTTAATCATCCATATTAATAGTCTTCATTTGGCATGCACATAATGGCATTTATCAAAGCATGTGGAAATACTTGACAGATCCTTTATTGAGCCTCTTAACACTTCATAGGATTAAATCTGTCTTCCAGATAAATGTACTAGTACTAATAATAATGTGATAAATACTTCTTTCTACTTCTTTCTAAGCAATAATCAAGATTCTGTACTCAATCTGAAAAGAATAAATTGCTTCTGGTGGTCCCTGTTTAAAGACATCTGAAGTGAAATGTGGAGATACAGTTAGTAGATAAGATCTGAGTAGATGACACTTTTTGTACAACAAATGAAAATTAATTCACTTTGTGACCTATTTAGAAAGCTCACTGTGTGGAAGGATCGAAGGGTAGGGAGACAGGGTTGTAAGCAGTAGGGGTGGGAACAACAATGAATCAGATTGTCAGCTCATGTAGAAAAATTCTTTTGTGTAAGAAAACAGAATACTCAAATGGAATAGCTAAATATTCTGTGGAATAAATCAAGAGGACTAGACTAAAGAGGTCTAAACAAAACTAAGGGGAAAGCTGAAAAATAATTACAAAATGGATTATTTCAGTGACATTTTGAGAAATTTGATTGTGCCTTTTTGGTTCAGGGTTCCCTGATACTGGACCTTGCCCATTCCTAGACCTTGTAGGCTACTTAGTGTATTATTGCTGCTAATGTGATCATAACAATAAGCTTTTCATAGGCTGAAACAGTTTAATCCATTTTTAACAGGTCACTGAGTGGGGGTGACTGGGGAACAGGTTTGAAACACTCTTCTGAATTGTAATCTCTATGAATATACTGTGTGTCAGTAAGTCAATCCTTTAATGCTAGCCAGAATACTAAAGCAAATTCTCAGAGAGGTGAAATAGTTTGCTTACTTGAGGCAGAGATAGAGTCAGGGTTAAGACAACAGAAGGAAAAGACCCAGAATCTTGCACTGACTACAGATCACAGAATTAGAGTAGTGAATGGGGCTTTGGAGAAATTGTGGTCAGCATTCAAAGAGCATATCCTGTTCTAATGAATGAGAATGTACTGGTTGTGTGTGGCCAGGTATTGTTAGTAGGGTAGCTACAGGGGTGGCTTCTGTGAGAAGCTTCCAGAATCTTCTCCTATGTCTGATGGAGCCAGTGCCAGCTAGCTGTAGGATGGACCTGCCCCTGGACAAGCTTGAGCCCATCAGTCATGGTGGTGGCACCTCCAGGGTAACAGATTTAAAAAGGAGAAAAAGGTACTTCACAAGAGAAATTTGCACCCAGAGAAGAAAGGAGTGAAAATAGATGAGGGGAACAGCTGTGTAGACACCAAGATCAGTGAAGAAGGAGGGGCAGAAGGTGCTTCAGGAGCCCGACCTGTGTGCTTCCCCTGCAGCCTGTGGTGCAGTCCATGGTTAGGAAGCTGTGCCACTGCAGGGGACCATGGGCATGCAGAGATCCACCTGCAGCCTGTGGAAAAGCCCCACACTGGAGCAGGTGGTTGCCTGAAGGAGGCTGTGATTCTGCAGAAAGCTCACATGGAAGCAGGCTCCTGGCTGGAATGTGTAGTCCCATGGGGGAGGAGCCCATGCTGGAGCAAGGTTACTGTTGGAACTTGTGTCCCCACGGGAGACCCACGCTGGAGCAATACCTGGAGAACTGCAACCTGTGGGAAGGACTCACATCAGGGGAGTTCATGGAAGACTGTCTCCCATGGGAGGAACCCCACATTGAAGTAGGGGAAGAGTGTGAGGAGTCCTCTTGAAAAGGAGGAACAGCGGAAACAACCTGGGATGAACTGACTGCAGCCCTATGCCTGGCCCCCTGTGCCACTGGGGAGAAAGAAGAGAAAATGGGGAATGAAGTTAAGCCCTGGAAGAAGCAGGGGGGTGGGGGAAGATGTTTTTGGTGCCTTGAAGAGGCTACCTAGAACAAAGATGAGTGTTAAAGGAATAAAGTAGGTATTTATTAAAAGACCTTCAAAGGATTCACCTTGGGCAGTACAAGAGCCTGGCTGAGGCTGCCCCCAACATGGACGACACACGTTTTCACACTTTTATAAATTTTGGTCCATTTACATATTGGGGTTAATTGTCCAATTACAGCTTCAGGTTATGAAGTTCCATCCTTCCAGTTTGCTCTTTTCAACTTGCTGTTGCTTTTACTTTTTGGGCCTGAAGCTGCAATGGTGTCCTTGGTTCTCAGGCTGGAAAAGGATTGTTTTGTCTAACTAAATTGCAAAGGGAACTTGCTAACACTTTATATGAAGTTCAGAGTTATATACTAATGTAGTATAAATCTGAAAATACGAAAACTAAAACTTAAGCCATCATTCTAATTTTTTTTTTTTTTTTATTTTCTAATTATCCTACTGGGATTTTATTGTTAATTAATGAATCTAATTTCCCCAACTGAAGTGTATTTCACCCTTTGCAATAATTGGTGAGTAATCTCTCTCCTCACTCTTATTTCAACCTGTTTGTTGTATTTTATCTCCCCTGTTCAGTTGAGGAGGAAAATTATAAAGAAGCTTTGACACTTGACATCCAGCCAACCTCAGAATATGACAAGGATGCCTTTAATTGCTTTGATATTTACTTTTAACATATTAGATATGAACAAATTCTTGAAATTGTGGAGGCCAGTTGCCTTATCTCAGGAGGCAATTTAGGTGCTCAGTGATCTAACGTTCACTGCACTGTTAAGGGAGAGCAGATTGAGAATGTGGAAGCTGAACAGCAATTGACAAGAAATAATTATTGAATGATACAGTTCACAGTTTCAGGAAATGAAGAAAAAAAGCAAGAACAGCAGGATGGGGACAATTCATTTAAAATTATTTCAATACTGTCTTGAGAATTTAAACTGGGGTAGCACCCTCTCACAAATACTGCACAGAAGTGTTCTCTTCCTAATACCCATCAGCACAATATTCTTTTTAAAACTTTTAGAGGAACTGGGTTAGAAAGCAAACAGGAAATGGAGGTTACAGGAAAGCTTAACAGACAAAGGGAGGCACTAAGCTCTCTTTTAGAATCTGAAAAGGAAACCCAAGAAGTCATGTAAAAGTAGACACAAAGTAAATATGTTTGAGTACAAAATTTAAGGCTAGCATAACTAGGTGAGGATAACCGGAAGTCTAGGAAACAATATAAATGAAAATGACCAAATAACTTAACAACAACCAGGAGAGCTCACATAGATACATGAGAAGTTAGAGGAAGGCGAAAGAAATGTGTTTTTACTGCTTATTATGAACTAAAATGGATAACAAGAGAAACAGAAGCACTGAAAGGCAGGTTGAATGAATTAAAGTAGTACAGTAAGGTGAGTTCCTTAATTATGTTAAGAGTATTTAACAAAGTAGCCTAAGATTTTATTATGAGATGCATAATTCAGTTGTATTTGACAGAAATGATAGATTAATGTACCGGTAGTATTACTGCAATCTTTTCCTTCTTGGTAACAATTTGGATGAAACATTGTCTTTTGAGAGCCTCAGTTTTAAGAAAGAGAAGAGCAAAGAAGATAAACATACTGTCTATGCTTAAGTGTTCTTACTTTTCTTCTGGAATTCTTTTACTCTCTCTCCGCATTAGATTGCACCTGGCATTGGTGAGATTTGTTCCCAGAATAATATTTTTCTTCTTGTACCTAAGTGGGCCTGCTGGTGTTGGAGGCAGCTGTCTAAAACATATCAAAACTCTCTGCAGGCTCGGACAGGCTTGAGCTGTTTGGGGAATTTAGAATACTTGAAAAGAGAAAGAAGGGATAGATTCCCATTCTTATATTCAAATGTTTACTTCTGGCTCCAAGAGACTTAGGGTATGACAAAATATGTTTGATTTGTAGGCAAGACGATTTACATTATATATCACAAAAACCCTTTATTTGTGAAAAGGGGTAATTAAGCAGGAGGAAATAACTTCCCTTGGGAAGTTTTGAAATCTTGTCTTTAATAAAGTCTTTTTCAAACAAACATCTGTCGAACATCTGTCGTCAGAGGTAGTCTGAACTTGTCTAACCACACTTCAGTGGACAATAGACTGTCTCAGTTTTCAAATCAGTTCCAGCCTTACTCCTGTGATTCCATGACATCATGGAGGATTTTTCTCCCTGACTGCACAAAAGCATCAGAGATCCCCAAGCTGTAATTAAAACATCTGCTGAACAAAGAGGTGTTGTAAATCTCAGCTCATAGGAGGCACACAATTAATGCTATCAAAATGCCAGTCGCCTTCCACTTCAAACTTCTCCTGAGAAGAGTTTGTTGCACAGCATCTTAGTTGTCAATAATTAATTTCTAATATTATTGTATCAGTTGAATATTTGCCCACTAATATAATGATCACATCTTGCCCTTTGGCAAATAAGTCATACAAAAACCCCAGTTATTCTCAAATAGTTGTGTCATTCTGACCCAGTTATTTTGATTCCTTACTGATTTACATAGTGGTTAGACAAATGGGATTTTCATACAAATGTAATCCCTTTCTATTGTAATGCAAAAATTAATTTTTATATTCATTTATATTTGCCTTGCTTAGTGTCTAAGAGTAATGTGCTCACCATACTGTGAATTTGTTATTTCATTGCTTTTAGTTTTCTCTCTGCTCTGTATGCAAAGGTAAAATCTCTGAAGCTTCCTGAATGAGGCACTGCGACATTCATATCTTCTTCCCTTACAGAGTGCTGTTTTCTTCAATCAGAAGAACAGTGAAACAGTCTATACTTTTATTAAACAGAATTTTATTATACAGAAGTAATATTTTAAAATGACACAGTGTCAGTGCAACAATTTACATGAGTAACTCAATAAAACATTATTATGA
The DNA here is from genome assembly GCF_001522545.3 of Parus major. Lineage (NCBI taxonomy): Eukaryota > Metazoa > Chordata > Aves > Passeriformes > Paridae > Parus > Parus major. The sequence goes on along the minus strand of NW_015379261.1, from coordinate 2,157,318 downwards.
AAGTAATCAGTAAAGTGATCATCTATCATTTATGCTTTGCTGTAGAGCGTGATGTTTCTGTGAAAACATAATCTTAAAAGTTATGTTTCCCAATTTGCCTCTTTCAGGAAGACATTCAATTCTAAGATAAAAACAACATATTTTTCAGTATGTTTGATCATTCACATTATTCAATTCATAAGTGATCTACTTTGACAGTGGAATAGTTAAGCCTTGAGAGGAAAGAAAGAAAGAAAGAAAGAAAGGAAAGAAAGAAAGGAAAGAAAGAAAGGAAGAAAGGAAGAAAGGAAGGAAGGAAGAAAGAAAGAAAGAGAAAGAAAGAAAGAAAGAAGAGGGAGGAAGGAAGGGAGGCAGGAAGGGAGGAAGGGAGGGAGGAAGGGAGGAAGGAAGGGAGGAAGGAAGGCAGGAAGGCAGGCAGGAAGGAAGGCGGGCAGGAAGGCAGGCAGGAAGGCAGGCAGGAAGGCAGGAAGGAAGGCAGGAAGGAAGGTAGGCAGGCAGGAAGGAAGGAAGGAAGGAAGGCTTCTTCTCAAACCCAATGAAGTACTGGGATATTACAAAGAAGATTCTTATCAGCGTCAATAGTCAGGTATTGAGTCTTGCTACATAATGATCATGATGTTGATGATGGTGATGATAATAATGATAAATAATTAAGGATGAGCTTTCAAATTGGTCATGCTGGCTTAACAATGGGGAGATTTATACTGACTTCCATGGGATCAGAACGAAGTCAACAATGAGCTCTTGTGTAAACATATTTCTAATTGAGAAAGATTATGAGCTCATAATTCAGTGTTACTGTACGTGTCTAATACAGTATTTGCATTACTTCTGATATAATATTTACAGAAAAAAGAATCTCACAATCAAAATAATTGATCTGCTACATCTCAACTTGTACCAGCTTTTGAGAATATTCTCATTTTGTATTGCCAAGTGGAAACATTCTAATTTTTAATTACCAAACTTAGTAAATGTCATATCTTAATATTTCCTACCCTCTTTAAAAGCATTGTACATTGTGGGTTTTTCTTCCCCACAAAGATTGCAGCTTATAGAAACAAATCATGGAAGACAAGTAGCACAGGAGAAGTAACTCTTGAGAAATCCTGAGTGTGGGCTAGGATAACTTAACTCCTTCCTTTGCTTTCTGCAAGTATTTGACTCTGAAACTAAGTCTTGGCAATAATAGTCATCTTGCATGCTTGTGGCAGTCTTGAAGTGTATTGTCTATAAATACATAGCAAAGAAAATATTCACATGACTCTCATGATCTCCAGCTGCTATTCCCAGTACTTACTATCAGACCTGAACCTGACTTCAGAGTTACTGAAGTTCTTCAAAACACCCCAGCCAGGTGACTGTGTGCCATGTCTCCAGCATATATCACTTCTTTCCTATTAAAAGAAAAGACATCAAGGTTTCTCCTGCAACTGAATGCATTTGCCTATCTCTTCTGGGCCCTGTGAAATACTTGGTAAAATATTCAAAAACACTGTTCCTGTAGCCAAACACAGCTTTGTTTTCTAATCCTATTATTCTAATTCAGTCTTTCCAGGGATATCTTACAGCTATGTGCAAATGTCCACAACCACAAAGTATCTGAAAATGAGAGTAGTAATTTTTCTTTTGGCACCAGCAGCATTCCAGTAAAAATGTTTTTACATCTGGGCAATCTTTGGCACAAGCATATATTTTGCACTATACTAGCTAGTACAAATTGCATTTTTTAATGCCTGCAAAATGGTCAATGTGCTGGTAAAAGGCTTTTCACTACCTACCTCATTTTTTGGAAGGGAAAAAGATCCTCAGTATCCTACATTTGGACAAGCAAGGATGTAATGATCTTCCTGAGAGATATTTTTATTATTTTCCTGAGTAGTCTTTGTACCAAAACATCAGGAAATTCAGGGACATTTGAAAAGGAAGAAACTCCTGGTAATTTACTTTTTATGCTTTTAACTAGGCGCCTATGAAAATAATAGAAATTGAAAAGTAGTGTGTTTTTCTTTCTTCTTCTACTATTATTTACCCAAAATCTTCTGTCTGTTCCGCATAGCATAATTAATCACTATTCTTTGCAAGACTGAGATAGATTTTTATAAAAAAACCCCATAGGATTAATCTTATTTACTATATTTTGGTATTGCAGAACTTTGAGTTCACCAAGAAATTCACATAGTGATTCTATGGAACAAGTGGAGAATGGCACAGATTTTTAAGCTAAACTGCATTTGGTGAGTTAATGTTCAAAGTCAAATAAAGCAATTGAGTCTGTGTAAAGTATCTTGGTGTTATGAACTGAACCCTCAGTGCCTGTCTTGACCTTTGTAGAGGTGCTCACTGCGATTCTCTACTCTCACTTTTGACAAAACCACTACAATTTATAATTACTCACATGACTACAAGTGAGACATCCAACCAAACAAAATAATAAAGAACACCAAAAGTTTTACAAAGCATTAAAAAAGCTGATATCACTGTGTGTATTTAATAGCTTTTTTTCATAAAGAAGTTAAAGGCAGCAAATGAGAGCATTTTTTGGTGTAGATATTTCAGCATGCTTTTTTCAAAATTAATTATTCAATGTTAATACAAACACAGAAATACAAACAGAAAATGGTATCAAATTAGTATGCTGTATGTTTATCGTAAACATTTGAGAGTGAATTTTATTTGCTTTAGTAAAGCTGCCTGTATCAATTGTATGTGTCAAGGCATTTAAACACAGAGATGTTGGTAGTATTCTAAATGCATATTCTGTTACATATTTGTTCCAGAGAGAATAGATATCACTGCTTGTTTAGAAACATGCAAGTTTGATATTTATTACACTTTCCTCCTTAAAAATGTCTTGTAACATCACTTTTAGTTCAAAGTAAAGAAATTCTTAGCTTTTACTTCTGGAAACAGCTTGCTTCATATGATCAAAAAGACATATTTATATGCTTTGATTTAGTTGTCCTTTCAATACAGCAATATAAGAGATCATTCAAGAACTGTAAGCAAGTTCTGTTTTGCATATGAAAATATTTTTCTATGGAGAAAATAAGACAAAAACACAGTAATTTAAAAGACATTGAAGTTTTTTATTGAACTTTTATTTGCACTCATTGCTAAACAAAATCTGTTAATTGTAGATCTTTTGATAAAACTGATAAGAGTTTGAATTTAGGCGACTAAAATAAACCATTAATGACGATGATAGAAGAAGATAAGAATTCAAAAATAAATGGAAAATCTCCTTTAAAGAAAGAGAAGCAAATAGGAATGAAATTATATATTAAAAATGTTCCAAAGTAGTATAGGACAAATTTTGACCCTGGAAGCATAAGGAGATCTCCTGTTGAGCTCAGTGATGCATATGAGGGCAAAATTTGACATCTGAAATGTGAAAAAGAAAGTTTAAGAAAGGGCATTAACTTTGCTAATAATCCACAAGGCCATCACTCTGTTCACCTTTCTTACTCATGAAGAGCAAGGTCCAAGAACAAAACATTCTTGCCCTGTGCTACTTATTTCAATGAGATTTTTCATCCTTCTTTTTTTCAGGTATTATTATACTGGATTATCTACTTACTTGAGACTAACTATATGAAACTACCTCCTTATGTAGTAGAAACTTCTTCAGCACTTATCAGAGTACGAGTATATATGAAATATGTGGTGATTTATTTGTAGACTCAATGAGTCTAATTAATAAGAGATCTAAAATCTGATGGAAAAGATGGTTACCTGACTTCTAAATTTTTATCTATAGTCTATGTGGCATAGAAAAAACTGTAGTAAGTGGAAATTAAGTAAATATTTAACAGGAAGGACAGGTAGCTTATTTTTTAGTGTTTAACAATATTTTTTCCTTTCTGAAAAAGGTTCTGCTAAAAAATAACAATAGCGTTCAAATGACTTATGAAAGTTGAAAGCCTGGAAGTAGAATAAATGACTCATCTTTCCTGTACAGTAGCAAGGCAGAGTTTATATGGGATGTAGAATTTAATTAATTTTGAAATCTTGGGACTCAATTCTTCTCTATAGTCTGGCTACACAGTCTGATCAAGAGTGAGGAGCCCTCTCTTGTTCTTTTAAAGGAAATTTCACCTTTTTAAGAGTAATTATGTATATTTATTCAGAGAAACAATGAGACACAATGGGCAAGAATATATCCATCTTCTAACATAATTTAAAGTTAAATTTTATTCTGTTTTTTAATTTACAAACGCCAGGTTTCTTTGCACGAGATATTTATATATGCAGCTAGTGGGAAGAGAGGAAAGAAAGGAAAGAATAAAATCTGAATAATAATTCTAAAGTGGTAGTTTAAATAAAGAAAAGTGAAAAGTGTCTTATTAAGGCATGGAGAAGGGTTATAGACCTTAACACCAATAGACCATTGTTTGAAAAGTGGAACATGTAAAGGTGCATTAAGAATCCATAGAAAATAAACTTGTCACCTGTGATGCATATGCCATATGACAGGAATTCAATTGCCTGACTCCTTCTATTGCCTGAGCTACCTGAATGTCCCAGGTGAGTGGCAAGACCTCATCAGACAGGAGCATCTCTGCAGTTTGAGGATGTCCCAGTGTGCTGAAATCAGGAAAGCATTTCAAAGAACAGAGAGAGCCAAGTCTGTTCATCCCTATTGCACCAGTCTTTTAAATCTGCAATGCCTATTATGTGTGCACATGCAACAAAAGGCTGGAGCAGAAGGGGAGGACAAGGAGGCTGAATTCACCATCTTCTCTTTTGTGGCTTTTTAAGAGCTTGTTAAAGAAAAGGGGAAGGAGGAGATAGAAGAGACAGAAAGAATAAGTGAGGAAGATTAATAGTTCAATTATAAATTATAGATTAAATACTTCGTAGGTACTTATAGGTGGAGTTGCTGGATAACTTAACTCCTTCCTTTCTGTAATTTGATTTTACTTATTTCAAGGCTAGACATGGCTTCTGGCTCATAGGACTGCAGAAACTTCCCAGGTAGGTTTCCACTATTGAAGCTGGAGTACATAATTTTTAAAGCTTTCAGGAAGTCAATTCATAGCAGAGCTTGTTTTCTGAAGAAGACTCTTGAGGGGATTGTTGTGAAATAGGTATTCTGAAGTTAGAATTCTCACTACTAACACACTTCTTTCCCACACTTTTTCTCCTTGTTTAGAAGTAATGTACAATGCTATAATGTTAATTTGTCAAAAAAAAATAAAAATTTTGAAACAAAAAAAAGTCCATTGTAAGAATGGAAAAAAAAAAAAAAGATTGAAGCGAAGGAGTTCTAAAGGCATTTAACAAATTGCTGTGTTGTGAAATAGACTATTTACAATTGAATTTTTTGTTACTAATCATGTACCCCAGGCAGCAAATCTTACATTACTCTTCTACTCTTCTAGCAAACACTGCCCCTTTACAGACGTTACTAAAGGTATTATTAATCATTATAAAATATCCTATATTAGTTGTTTTAACTTAATACTGTCATAGCTTTGTTATCTTCATAGGATTTCATACTGGTGGCAGGAACTGAGCTGAGCAAATTACTTTAATTAAGCTAATGTTGAGTCAGCTATAAATGTTCTCTGTGTATGATGAGTATTGTAGATTATCAGGAACTTTTAAAGTATTACATGTAAGGCTGCATGTTTAAGATGACAATATGTTATTTCTTTGATATCTCTCTTGCTCCTCTTTGGTCTAGGACTGGTCTATTTTTTAAAAAGATAAATCATAACATTAATTTCCTGTCCTATTACAATATATCAATATTTTGTGGTCTGAGAAATATACCTTCTCTTCCTATTAGTTTAACTTAAAAGGTTTCCACATGGTCCTTACATTTTTCTTCTCTTCTTGTTGAAGTGCTGTATAAGTGACATGCAAACAAATAAAGTTTGCAATTATATTAGCAGTGCGGATGATTGGTTGGGACATAGTGAAGTTGAATTTCATTTTCAAACATCTGAAATATGCATGACCAACACAACTACTCAATAGAGCTTTAGATCATGAATGTAGATTTAATAAAGTAAAATTATAGCCATATATAAAGACATGCTATTTTATTGATGAAATAACTTGTGCTGTGCCACGCAAATTATCATTTTTATTTCTATTTATTTCATCCTCTCCTATTAAAAATGTCAAATGTATGGGGTTTTTATTCTACTTATATCTGAAAAAATAAATAAGGCTTTTTTGCAGATATAGTGAATGCAAACATTAAAAGTGACAAAGAAATGACATTTTGATTTAAAAAGAAAAAAAAATAATTTATGGTTATAAAATGATAACCTTATTTCTTCTTCTCCTTCTTTTAAAATTCCATGTCTTATGTACTTTATCTTATGATAAGGGTATTTTTACATAATTTCAGCTGTTTGCATCATCTAAATACATATAACATGCTTGTGTTCTCACAAGCTTGTATTTTCTCAAAACAAAATAATATACTTCCAATACAATCTATCCCAAAACCAAAAGTGATGAAATTTAAGTTCCATAAAGTATACTTCTAAAGTATAATTAAAGATGAGTAGGCAAATCTAAAATGTCAATGCTAACACATTATAAAGAAAAACAAATGTTTCATAATAAATATTATGCTTCATATGGCTGATATTCTTACTGCTAGAATATACCTAGGTGACATTTATTCCCTAAACACAGGGAAAATATCTTCCACCTTCTTAGCTAGTACTTCTTCATTCTAGAGACAGCAACAATCTGGGGGAAAAGATGTCTTTTGGGAAAAGATAGTTTAAGTGAATGGTAATGGAGTAAAAGTCAATTAACTTCTTGGTTAAGGACCAATGCAAATTGGCATGGCTAAAACTTTCCACCACCTGTTTATTTTTTTATTAAATGATTACAATGGACTCACTCCAACTTCCCCAAAAATAGTGTCTGTATCAGAAATATCATCATAGGTGGCATTAATTATCATGGGTTTTGGCAGTTCCAGGCAGAAGTTAACTGGCATAAAGACTGAACTATCACTCCATACAGAGAAAAGTTACCTTAAAGCTGGAGTTTACTGTCTCTCCATATAAATAGCAAATGGATGTTAGCTTAAAATGGTGTCTGCAGAGGCAAAACAGAAGCATAAAATAAACTGTAAAGATAAGATCACTGGGAAGCCACCATCCAGACATATAGATAAAAATAAAGAAATGCCACAAGGCCAACATCAAATATTTAACAAGTGTACGAAAGAACATACATCTAGTTTTAGAAAAAAAAAATAAAATGAGAAATGAAGAAATAAAATTACAAGCAACAGAGAAGACTAAGTGCTGCTTTTCCTAAGTTTCATTTATTGAACAGTATAAGGACAATTTACCCTTTTCTCATGATATCATGTATACATTCTGTTCAGAGTTAAAAGAGTCTGTTCAGATGTAGGAGATAATACAAAACTATTGAGCTTTATAGATTTTCTTGTTCAGTGGTAGGGCACATTGTAATTAAGGTACAATGTAAAAATCAGAGTCAAAATTATGAAACTGGAGTAGTCACAATGATCAGATTAGACCTTCTGAGTATCAGGGAACCTAGGATTCCTCCTTACGTTTCAAGAAGATTATTTAGAGAAAAAAGTCAGTGTTTTCTTATGAATTAAAGAAAAAATAAATTAAAATGCATCAACATATATTCTTGTTCAGGCCTAGAAGAACAGTTTTAATGGATGATTATTAGTGCTTTTACAATTAATTAAGTTTTGGGTTGAAAAGGAAAAAGAAAAAAAATTAATCCAAACAAAAAATGTTCAGTTCAATCTTAAAACAAATATATGCTCTTTCTGTAGCCGTATTGAAAAAAAGAAGGCTGAAAGCTGCCAGAAATGTATAATCTGTATTTTGGTCCTTGGCTAAAATATGACCCTAGGGGCTGATTTCAGCCTTTCTGTTGCTGCTCATGTAGCAGCTGGATCATAGCAGCAGCCAGGAGGAGAGGATAAAGAAGATTTTCTCTTGATCCTTCCTTGCCCCTTTGTCTTGATTTTCCTTTCTGTTCTTAGGCTTGTTTCAATTACTTTTTTTGTTTCTCTCAATGGTGCATTGTTGGGATTCTCTCCTAAGTCTTGATTAATTTCTCATAAGCACCCTAACAACTCTCATGTGGCAGACGTGTATCTAAACCAAAATGAGAGCAACATGTCCCAGCCAAACAGTCAGAAGGGATAGGGATCAGTTCCACAAAGGCACAGCATATTCCATTCTCTTACAAATTCTGTGGCAGACCAGCTGAATGCCTTGGAGACTTCTTTTCTTATCTGATGTCATGGGTTTTAGTGCTCTGTAGTTTCATTTTTTTTTCCAAAGACAATGTACCTATCTGCTGGAGAGCCAAATGAAACTCAGTGACCTACAATAGATGTGTGTGCATAGAATTCTTATCAACTTCTTGTGCATTACTAATTTTTTACCTACCAATTCTGTTAAATTTCAGATGCATTCTCATACAAAAAGAAAATTCAGTTGAAGGATTTTTTAGGAGACACTTTAGAAAACTGAAATGAAACGGGAAAGGAAGAGAAAATCAAAGAGAAGAAAACTAACCAAAGAAAATTCAGAGGGAAAATCTAATGCTCAAAATTAAAAGTCAGAAAGGGTTGATGAAATATGAAACAGTCCCCCACACATGCTGCATCCAGGAACTGGAATTGTGGGGAGTATTGCAAAACACTCCAGCTTCAATAGTGGAAACCTACCTGGGAAGTTTCTGCAGTCCTATGAGCCAGAAGCCATGTCTAGCCTTGAAATAAGTAAAATCAAATTACAGAAAACAGAACCAACCTTTCAACAATCCTTGCTCATTTCCTTTCTTTCTGTAATTTTAGAAGATTTGAGTTTGGAAATGTTGAATTAAACTAAGTTTAATTTTAAAATCTTTCAGACACTACATGCATGCCAGTATATTAGATAAACTACTTAACTTTTGTGTTTTTTTGTGGTTTTTTAATCTATATTCCTAACACTTATAGATATTTTTTATGCAGAAATGTCATAGTTCAACACTCTTTTGGACTGGTTTAGGTAAAGTACTCAGGGGGAGCCTTTTATCTGAGAAAAAGAAAGCTGAGAGAGGATACCATCAAGACTTAGAAAATGAGGATGATGGTGAATGCAGAACTGTTACTTGCTGAATTTCACAGAACTAAAACTAGAGGACAACCACTGAAAATACTAAGAGACGTGATTAAATTAGAAAAAAAAAACACCATTTTTTTTCTCACTGGACAATAAACTTCTGCAATTTTTGGCCACAGCACATTGAAGAGAAGACACTATCAGTAGATTCAAAGCAGAGTTAATCTTGGAGAGGTCCTTGCAGGAGCAGACAAACAAGTATCTTTTCTGTCCCTAACTCAGTCCAAATTCCAAAGAGTACAGGGGGATTGGACTACACACTATGGCCATGTTTTGTGTCCTCCCTAAATTGCTTTCACTTCTCTCCCTCTTTAAAGCAGACTAATGATCTTAATCTCTTTTCAAAAAACAGCAGAAAATATAAACTATTCATGAATTTACCTAGATTTCTCACCAAATACAGCCAAACCCCAAAGGCAAGATTTATGGAGCTTCATGGGGTTTTATGGATTTCAAGTATAGCCAGGAAACAAAACAAAACATAGAAAAAAAAAAAAAAAAAAAAATTATTTTCAGTGTTTCTTCCAGACATTACTGGAAAAATCAGGAATGAAAAACAGGACTTTCAAATAACTGCCTTAAGTTTTCGACTAACATAATAAAATATTTAGCTAATTCAGTTTCATTTTAGATTAGTAGCAGTCTAGATCCTTCTTTTGTCATCTTCTAAAAACTTGGAGGAAATTTTATAACTAAATTTAGGTTACTTTGTTGGTTGTTTTAACATTCAAGTCACCATTAAAAAGGCATCTCTTACAGGCACATGAAATTCTCTTCTAAGTAAGAATAGAATTACAGGGTCAGTAATACTGCAATCCTCCCAGATCTCTGTCTACTTTTCTGTATAAATTCATTCATTTGATTTGTTTTGGTTTTTTTTTAATTTATTTTAGTTTTTTTTAATTCTTTTTTTTTTTTTATTTTGGCCATTTGGCACTACATGTGAAAAACTAGAAAAATAATATATCAGAATGGTAAGTCAAGATTTGAAAATTATATTGCTTTGCAGTTATTTCCAGGGAAAAGAAGCATAAATCAAAGATGTTCAGCTACCCAAGACCTTCACAAAGCAAAGTTTAATTTCTGAGAGCTTCCTGAGAATTTAAGAAGGGATATGCACCTAAAAATATGTGTTGATGGCTCCATGGTGCTCATCATTTAAAATATTTCTAAAACTGCTTTTACATGAGACAAAAAAAAAATATAGAGAATATTAATTATTCATTTGTAGAACAAAATTCCAAATAAGTATTGTTATGTTTTTATGAGCGAAAATATATGCAATCTTACAGGTACTCTGGGCAGGCTTATATGAAATAATATCAAAACCATATGTGACTTGTAGAAATTTTAAATAAGAATTAGAAACACTGTTGTTCTTATTTGACAAGGCTTAATCTTTCCTATAGGCAGAAGCAAAAAATACACCACAAGTGTAAACTTTATCTTACATTTAATGTTTGCTCCTATTAGGAAAGTTGTCCAGAAGGGGTCTCAGACTATTGTTTCCTCACATGTTTTATCTTCTGGCTGTGTCATGGATTTATTGGTTTTTCTGTTACATCAGCTGTAACCTGGACAATATTGTCAGTTGTGACTCAATAAATCAGTGCAGCAGGTAGCAGACTTGTGAAGAAGAGTTTAGATATAGAAAGTGAAATGCATGGGCCAGAAAATGGTGATTTGATGTTTGTCCATCTATCTTTATAGATTTAGAGTATGTTACTAAGGTGGAGAATATAGAATATTTTAAAATGTTATTTAGGTAATTCTTTTTCAGAAATTTAAATTTTCATTTAAAATCATCATAACAGAGGCTGAGACGCTTTGTTGTAACCAGAAACCTTTTCAATATCTTTTAAAATTGTATAGAGCCTTTTGAATGAGATTTAAAGATTGATACTGTCTTAGAAATCTGGGAAGAAACTCAGTATATTGTTGCTTAATTTGGCATTTTATCACAGTGTATATTATATCATTTGTATCAGAGATGAGAGCATAAGGACTGTGATTCTGGGAAGGGAAGTCATACAGACAATTACAACAGAGCATGCATTTTGAAGGAGTAAGTGCTGTAAATTATGCTGCCATTTATTATTTTTTCCCCAAGAAAAAGGAAGAAAAATCCTGTGGAATTCTTTATGGAATTCTTTACTCTTTCTTTTATTATACCAGAACTTGCCATTTGCTATCTAAAAATCTCCAATTTTTAAGTGATTATTTTCCTAAAGTGAGTTAAACATTCTTACAAAGATTTTATCTTCAACTCTCATAATATCTTCAAGCTCTACAATATGAATGGTATACAACATATGTTTGCAGAAAAATAATTGCAACTTCCATGTTTGTTGCAAGTTTGTAGCCTAGATTCTTAACTTGCAATTATTAGTGATGATATTTGATTTAGTATCTTTGATTATTGTTTCCAATCACAATTAAGAAAAAGTGTATCAGATTGACTACCAATAAAATAATGTTCAGGTCATTACAAAAAATCTCAATATCCTGGGACTCCTCTGAAGGCAGACACAGACTTTCAAGCGAATTTCTTGAGACACAGTTTTTTCAAGATATACTCTTATTTTTATCTTCCTAAACTTCTTAAAAAAACTATTTTTAGTTATTTCAAATAAAAACATAAAAGAAAAATAACCTGGCACTCACATAATGATTTCCATCTCTCTGGTAAAGATAACATTGATAGTGAATAAACAGTTTAATTTGTTTACCATGTTTTATTTGGTTTTATTGCTCTTAATTAAATAGTTCACATCACCGCTGTGAAGTGGAAAGTGAATTATTTTAATAGTATTTAAATAGGAGATTTAAAAAGTCCAGTTGATATTTTATCTCCCACCCTGGGTTACCATCACATTAGAACTCATAACATTAAATTTTATCTCCTTTCTAAATTCTAGGAATGTTCTTCAGCTATGGGATGGTGCTGAAGATGCAGAAGTTGTAAACTACTTGGAACATCTTTCTTGTGTTGTTGTGCCTCCTGGAAGCTTTCTGGAGTGGGTTGACCCTGGCTGGATTCCAGACACCCAGCAAAGCCACTCTCTCACTCCCCTTTGCAGATGGACAGATGAGAGAAAATATAACAATGGATTCATGACTTGAGACAAGGACTGGGAGAGATCACTCGTCAATTTCTGTCACAGGCAAAACAGGCTCAAATTAGAGACATTAATTGAACTTATTACTAACAAAATCAGAGCAGGGTAATGAGAAGTAAAAACAAAAACTTCTAAACACTGCTGTTCTTCACTGTTCCCTCCTTCCCAGCTCTGCCTCCTACCCCAGTGGTGAAAGGAGATGGGGAATGAGGGTTAAGGGTCAGTTTATCATCCATGGCTTCTCCCACTGCCTGGGGAGAGGAATCCTTCCTTGCTTTAGCATGGGGTTTACCTCCATGGGGAGACAGCTCTCCATGAACTTCTCCAACACAAGACCATCCCACAGGCAACAGCTGTCCACAGACTGCTGCAGAGTGAGTCTCATTCCCACAGGGTGCAGTCCTTCAAGCACAGGCTGCTCCAGCATGGAAACAGGGCCTCCCACAGGACCACAGCCTCCTCCAGGCATCCACCTGCTCCAGTGTGGGGCTCCTCCAGGGGCTGCAGGTGGATTTCTGCATCCCCATGGATCTCCGCATCCCCGTGGATCTCCATGGGCTGCAGGACACAGCTGCTTCACCATGGCCTGAACCACGGCCTGCAGAGGAACCTCAGCTGCGGTGCCTGCAGCAGCTCCTGCACCTTCTTCTTCACCTATACTTGGTGTCTGCAGAGCTGTTCCTCACATCTCACTCCTCTCGTTTGGCCACAATTACAACTGTGCAATGATCTTTCTTTTCTTCATCTTAAATCTGTTATCACAGAGGTGTTACCACCATTTCTAATAGGCGCAGCCTTTCCCTGCACTCCATTTGCCTTTGGAGCTGCCAGGTGCTGGCTCCGCCAGACACTGAGGAAGCTTCCAGCAGCTTGTCATAGAAACAACCCCTGTAGCCCCACTTCTGCCAAAACCAGGCAATGCAAACACTTTCTCAAAGAGGCCTGAAAAAAAACCAACCAAAAAAACAAAACATTCTAAAATGTTTAGGTTAACTTATTTATTCAATGCTTAGGGATGTTATGTGTCCCTAGATAAAAATCGTAAGGCACATCAAGCATATATTTAATAATTTATTTTAAGAAGTTCCCTTGTATGAAGTCATGAAGTTTCAACAGTAAAATAGGTAAAATTATAATCAGAAATAAGGTATGCAATATTGTTAGATAAGTTGGTTTATTTCTAAATGCTCTAACTGGACAAAATTTGCAATGTTTCCATTGTCCACTGGCAACAGTGGGACTGATGCAAGACAAGCAAACTGGGTTCTGTTGAACCCATTGGGTATGCTGAACAGCATAACAGTAAAAAAAAAAAAAGAATTGAAGAATAGATGGAAAATAAAAAAAAATAATGCAAATTTATAGTGAAAAACAAAATATATTAAATGCATGCATCTACATAAGGTAGCATTGAAGCCATTTACATCATTTAAAGGTGATCAGCAACATGTAATCTGTAAAATAATTCAGATATTAGTTTTCTCTATAATTTTTTTTTTCCCCTGATTTAGGTGGGTTTTTTATTACATGAAATGGTATGATTTTTGTTTTCATTGAGTAAGTGGCGTTTATATCCATAGCCAGACTAACAATTCAGGTAACAAGCAGCTCATGGAATTGGAAACAACTAAAATATTTTTTGTTTCTAGGTTGCTGGTATGTCTCTCTCCTAGATGTAATGGCAAGATATTTGACACTCAAGAGAAATGTACAAACTAGGCACGTCTACTTTACTAGAAGTCATAAATGAGATTCACAAGAAAACACAAAGCCATCCCCTTTCCTGTAAACTCTCAAACCCCTGATCCAGTAATTAATTTATTCTTAATTAAAAATTTTCAGGACAGAAGTAGGAAATTTTTATTTTTTTTTTGTTAACATAGTCATAGTTAGAATATGGTTAAATATCTTATTTATGAATATGGTAGAATAAATACGATAGGTTAGTTCCTGAAAATGCATACTGTGTTATGTTCATACACAATTTGAGGTGTGTAGTGCTTGTACAAGAAACAAAAAAAGAAAATCTTGAAAGATCTTTTTTAATTCCTTTCAGTTCTTCTCCAAGCTGCTGACAGCGGAGGGTATGATTGAAACCTTACTTTATTGATAGGTGAGCAACCTACAATAAACATCTAATTTACTTATCTTCAGTTGTAAATTAGAAGGGATCCTTTTGTAGGTTCAGTCATGCAGATCCAAATATAGATATTTATTTCTTAATTATGACTATGAAATTCTGAAATACTACTGAGGTATCAGCCAAGACTGCAATATCCCCAAATCTGACTTTTCAGTCCTCTGTCCATAGTTGAATGAGATCAGGGATGTAGAAGTTCTTATGCTGCTAAACTGTATTTTTGTCACAAATCCACCCAACTCTCTTGTTGGATTATCTGGTTGTGTGGATTTACTTTCTCAATTCAACATGAAGTTTGGAAAATCTCTGGAATTTGATATTAGTTGTGAATGGTTTTGGAAATTTATGTTGAAAATATTCCTGCCACATACTTGCTTGTAACAATCTCTTAATAAGAAATTCCCTAGTCAGTCAAGATCCAGAGGAAAAGAATCAGAAGGATAACAACACTGGTGTAAGGCATCACTTTTATTTCTGGCACTTGTAGCAGTAGGACTGCTGCACAAACTCCTGTAGGCACCAGAAATTTGCTCAAAAAATAAGGTTCCCTCCCTGTATTTTCTCATGCATCTATGCAGAAAAAAAAAAAACAACACTGAAAATATTCCTGCATTTCTCTCTCAAGGTAAGAAATAATTTTTTCATATGAAAATTTTTCAGACTGTATCTGTAAATTTTCTGTGTTTGGAAAATAAATTGTAAGTCTAGCCACCATTAACATTCACAAATTTAGCAGTAAAGAACATTTTACCACCTGATCTGCACATACCAGTTCTAAAGTTGTTCCTTCACAAAAAAAAACTTCACACAGTGGTGCTACAAAACACCTTTACCCCTAGAAATTCTTTCTAACCACTGCTCTGATGTTTATATTGATTTTCTGTGGTGTTGTAGAGATGGAAGGGTGCTGCTGATTTCCTATTGTATCTGCACTACTTGGGTTACCCATGGCAATTTGGATATTTATAAATTTTCATAGGCACATGGTCATTTCATGATTCCAATATTATTATCTTTGCTTTTTTATTTCTGCTGATATTTCAGGAGAATTTTATACTTGTACAATTAAAATAAATCAAGTAAGGGGAAATTCTTATACAATACATTTGTTAGGATACTTTTGGAAGAGTTACTGGCTACAACAATCAGCAGGTTTAGGGCAAATACAGTTTTAAGTTTTGTTTTTTGAAAGCAGAGAGCATATCCAGCAAGTTGTCTTTTGGTTTTATAAAGCACATGCAGCTCACAAATCATTGAGTCTGTCTGAAAAAAGATACTCAAAAGACATAGTAGATGAGAGAGGGAGAGAACTGAGTACTTTGGCTAATAATTTAGAGATGGAGCAGAAAAATCCTTATTAACTTGAAGGTTTACATATTTACTCCTTGCATCTGTGGCAAATATGAATTTTAATAGTGAACTCAATAATAGGAGCATCTGTCTATCAATGTAGTTATCAGGAGTGGCTAACATTGGTTAATTAGTAACACTGGAGAGTTTAACTTTCAAGTATTACATTCAATGAGGCCTTCTTACCTAGCACTGGAACAATAAGCTTCTAAGAGTTAATTTAATTCCTCAGGGATAACAAATCAATGCAGACATCTTTTGTATTTCTTTGTGACTAGACACCAGCTTCTAAGAGGAATGCTCAAAACCCCTCAAAGCATAGTGCCTGGAAAGCTTCAAGTGCACAGAAGATAGGGAAGGTTTTGAAAGGACAGCTGAATACTTAGTGGGAAGAAGAACAGCTGAAGGTGAAGGTGAAAAGGTGAAGAAGCTGGTCCTGTTTTTTTGCAGTCAGTTTAGGGATGAGGGTGAGATTTCAGCTTGCTGGTGAACCTCTTTCTTTGTGGCTGCTGTATGTTATCTGTGTTATGCCTGGTCTCTAGGGTGTGAAAATAATAATTTGTCAGTTCTGTGGTAAAGATGTGAGACGTGAACCAATGGAATAGAGGAGCTATGTTAAGTTTTGCTGATGGTTAGGTATATGGTTGACTTCTCTGGAGTGCCAGTGTTGAAAAGCTTGTATGCTGTTGTCTGGGTTTGTTTTCTCTCTGAGTTCTTTTCCCTTTGCTAGGACTCAGATGTTTTATCTGAAGGTCAGTGTTCCTTCTTATTCAGGCTTCTGAAAGAGACAGAGAAAAGTATGAAGATTCAAGGCAATGCCATTTAAGTTTCTAAAGGTAATAAATAGAGAGATGTCCCTACTTCTTTGTGTCTTCCATTTTCCTGTTTATAATATTGTTGTACAGAGAGTCTGGGATGAGTATATACCACTTTACATTAATCTTTTATTTTTTCTTGTATTTCTTTGTATTATTTTTGAAAACAAAAATGAGAGCATATGAAGCTAAATCATTTAGGCAAATGGATATTTATAAGAGTACTTTGAGAGTCTTAGGAAATCTGCAAAGTTCTTATGATTCTTGGGTTTTGGAGGGTATTAGGGAGTTGATTTTTTTTGTCATTGTTCATTTTGTTTTGGGTTGGGCTTTTTTGTTTCTTTGTTTGGGGTTTTTTGAATGTGTATTCCATGTAAGAATTTTGAGCAATTAGTCCAGGTAATGCATTTTAAAATTTTTAAAATCCAATTTATAAATAATAAACCTACCTTCTACAGCTGTGGACAATAATCACCCTGAAATGGCACTGATTTTTACATGCTAAGAGTGGGTTTTAAGTACACTCTGTACATCAGGATGAGGAGAAGATATTTTAGAAAGGTGTGGTTTCTAGAACTTTTAATAACTTGGATACAACACCAAAGTTAATGAAAAACAGTCAGTTGAGATTGTGTTGAGAATATATTACAAACAAAAATCTTGGCATTTTGCTGCTTATTTCCTTCCCTGTCTTTGTGCTTTTCCCTTTCCAGTTATCTGTGGGATGGCTGCAAAATATATTAGTTCAGAACCATGCAATCAAAGGTTGTTTGATCAAATGAAGGTACTTTAATATAATTAATATTCACTAAATAGAGTCATAACTGAGGGATTAAGTTAAAAAAGCCTTCCATTGTGTCTACAGGAGGCTTGTAATTTGTGCCTCCTGCAATCATGTGGCTTTCTTCAAACTGGGGGTTACTGTGAAACATGCAGTACATTTTAATGCTGCTGGTACCTATTCACATGGTCTTTAAGGTTTTCTTTCCTTTTCTTTTCTTTCCTGTTTTTTGAGGGGGTGGGTTTGTGGTTTTTGTGTGTGTGTGCTTGTTTTTGTGGGGATTTTTGTTTGTTTTGTTTTTTTTTCAGAAGTATCTTTTTTACATGTTTTTATATTTTTAATCTTTCCTCTTTTTTCTGAAACATTTTGCTGGATTTATTTATTCACTTGAATATCTTTTTATCAAGATTTGAAGGGGGTCATGGATAGAGTAGATAAGAAATGGAGGACTTATTAGTATAGGTGAGAGAGCTGTGTTCTCTATTATTGTTTTCTCTAGAAGATGTCCATTTTGTTATTGTTTTCTCTAGAAAATGTCCACTGATAGTTAACTAACACTTAGGTACAGCATGACTCTTTGCTATTGTGAAGCATATCAAAACTACATTACAAAAGATTCTGAGTCATATTGTCTATACAATTTTACAAGTCTCCCAATGAACGTACTTCAAATGTGAATTTTATAAGAAGAGACAAAAATAATTGCTTCATTGTAAAATTCTGTATTTCTTTTCAGTGAATTTGTCATGGTTTAGCCCTATCCAGCAACCCCACAGCCACTCACTCCCCACCAGCATGTTCTGGGAGACAATGGGTAGGGTAAAAGTTAGAGAACTCATGGGTTGAGATAAAGACAGTCTAATAGGAAAAACAAAACCATGCAGACAAGAAAATCAAAACAAGACATTAACACAGTGCTTCCCATGGCCAGGCAGGTGTTCAGCCATCTCCAGGAGGGCAGGGTCTGATCACAGATAAAAGTGAAAAGGCGTTTGGAAAAGCAAATATCATAACTAAAAAAATGTTCCTATACTTCCTCCTTCTTTCCCCTGCTTTATATTCCAATATACAGTGATATCATATGGTCTGGAATATCCCTTTGGTCAGTTGGGGTCACCTGTCCTGGCAGTGTCCCCTCCCACACTCCCAGGCACCCCCAATTTCCTTCACCAGTGTGGCTGGTGTGAAAAGCAGGAAAGGCCTTGGCTCTGTGTAAGCCCTGCTCAGCAATAACAAAAACATCTCTGTGTTATCAACTCTGTGTTCAGCACAAATCCAAAACACAGCCCCATACCAGCCACTGGGAAGGAAATCAACTCTACCGCAGCCAAATCCAGCAGAGAAGTCCTTACTGATTTATCTTGTGGAAAAATTGTCATTTGCTTTGTTTGCATGATTTGTGTTTATATAAGTACAGTGTATTTACAGATCTGATCTGAAATAGTCCATCATGCATTAGAATAAATCTTCCATAAAATGAATTCTTTCAACAAAGAAACATTATGAAATATAGGAGAAATTTCATAAATTTTTATTTGTTTTTTCTGAAAAAGTAAAATAGTTGATTTTGTTCTTTTACATCACTTCAGAAGAAACTTGTTAAATTCTGAGAACATCAGAATGATGCTTGCTGGTTGGTTGGAAGGGTTCAGTTTTGTTTTTTCTGGTTTTGCTTGTGGTTGAGTTTACATGATAGGCAATACTGTTTTATTCTGGTTAAGTTTGTTTTGCGTCCATTTCTGAGAAGCAAAGGAACTTCTAGGTGGAACAGACTGTATTTAAATAAAAAGTATTAAAGAAAAAAATAAAAAGGATAAATAAACCAGAAAGAACATTCCTTTCTTTCTCTGCAAGGTCAATTGCTTAATCCTTTTCTTCAGATTATACAAATTCATCAGTGCCCAGTAGGCCTGCCTGCCATTGCCCTGATCCTTACACAGTCACTTAGTTTGTACAAAATAAGTGGGAATACATGTAAAGTTCTATCAAATCAGAATGGTCTTCTTTTACATCAGTTCTATTAAGGCATAAAGAACTGCATAAATTACAGCAGAAAGGTGGGCTTTTTTTCATCCTGACATTTGATGCAAGGTAGGGTTTTGGTATAAATTCAGCAGTTCCTTTCCATTTTTGTTTGTTTGTATGAAAGACTTGAGGTTTTCAGAAGAAACACTAATCTGAAGTGTTAGAACCTGCAAGGCTCTGTCTGAGTCATGCTGACAGGTGAGAGTAAACAAGTATAAAAATGGAAAATGTTTCTCTCCAGACAGGGGGGAGTTTCTAGCTAAGTGTAGAAAACAGGGCTATCTTTGATGCTTGGCAACTGTTTAATCTGAGTTTGGTCTGAATCTGCCTTTAGCCAATTATTTAAATTTATTTGGTAAATGGGCAATTTTCACAGAGAGATTACTGGATGACTGAAATGTACAATAAAAACCTCTTCTGAACTAACTTGTCTAAAAAGGATTTTTTAACACAAAAATCCACATCTTTTTATCATTGCAACATAAAAGTGTCTTAAATACTTTTAATGACATAATTCTATAATTACTTTGTATAAAACTAGCCATGTCTAATCAATTTATGATTTTTTTTTTCTTATTAAATATCTTAGGATAATCCTTTGAAAGTAGACAAAATCACTGAATTGTTAGGGTTGTAAGGGACCTCTGGAGATCACCCAGTCCAAGCCTACAGCCAAGGCAAGCTCACCTAGATCAGGCTATGCAGGAATGTGTCCAGGTGGGATTTGAATGACTCCAGAGAGGGACACCTCCCTGGGCAGCCTGCAGTGCCCTAGCACCCTCAATACAAAGTTCTTCCTCATGATGAGGCAGAACTTCTTGTGTTTTAGTTTATGGCTGTTGCCCTCACTAGGCACTGCTGAAAAAGGTGTAGCCCCATTCCCTTGTCACCTGCCTTGGAAATTGTTATATTCATTATAGAGGTCCTCTCTGTCTTCTCCAGACTAAACAGGTCCAGCTCCTGCAGTGTCTCCTCATAAGAGAGATAGTCCAGACCACTCATCATCTTATCTTTCTTGAACTGTGAATACCTAAATAGGACAGAAGGCACTGGATGTGGCTTCACCGGGGCCTAGTAGAGAGGAAGGCTCACCTGTCTTGACCTGCTGGACACATTCTTCCTGATGCACCCTGGGACACTAGTAGAACTGAGAGAACAGTCATAATTGTGCTCATCTTACCAATTTTGATTTTGTTTTTTTCTTTGTAGTGTCCAAACCATAAATCAATTCCACTTATTCTGTAATGTAACTTGTAATCTTGATACACAGGAAGCAAAATGTACCTTGCAAATCAATTGTCAGCCTAAGTGAAGTGGAAAGGCAGATCACCAAAATGCGCTCGGGTCCTTGACCTGCTTTGATTGATAGATATGCATGACTGATGCAGTGGCAGGTTCAGCAAGCCAAGAAGCAGTTTTATTTAACCAGGGAATTGTCTGTGTCTGAGAGTGCTACTTATATGGGGTGTGTCTGTGAATAAATATTTTTCAAGTTTGTATGTTAATGGTGCCTTTCCAGCTGAGCTGAATCTCTTGCCAGGAGCAGTGCCTGACGTGTGTGCAAGCAGAATGTTGAAGGGGGTGTCTCCTGAGTGTATGAAGGGCTGATGGAAATTCACTTGAACATATAACCTGACCAAACTCAGTGTTTGTAAAAATAAACAAAAAAACCCCAGCCTTGTTTGAAGGACAGTGCTGTGCCTATGTTTGCTAACAAATTAGGTAGCTTCTACTCTGTCTATTACAATGAGGCCTTTTTAGATTTTGGGTGTTTTGGGTTTTTCAAGGAGTTTCATTAGGCTCCATCTTCTGTCCATTAGGCTGCAGAAATCTAACTGGACACAGTTTCAGCATTGTGTTTGGAAAGAGTGGATTTCTCCCAGTAGTGGATCCTGTAGCATTATCCTAGCTAATCCCCAAAAAATCCCTTTCCTCTTGTACATGCTGCATGGTGGTATTTCAGGCTTATCCTGTACCATTAAGGTGATTAGGGTACCTGCTGTTGAAAAGTAACATTCAGAGGCTGTAGTAACCCGAGAGGAAAGAGGCAGTGAAACTGAGGAGAGTAACCAAATCTTTCCTTATCACAGCATTTAAAATACAGCCGTTGAGTTCTTAAATATTTAAGATTTTAGATAGCTGCTGCATCTCAGCTATGGAATACTGCTCCTTGACTGAAATGTGATAACTGTGTGAGAACTCTGTTAAATTAATGTAGGACTGGCAAGTCTTATACAAGGGTGTTTTTATATTTTATCAGATATGTTAGGAATGCTTGCTGTTGGTTATCTTCTGTCTTAGGGTAACTCTTTTAGACATGCACTTATCATGCAGCTGAGGGGAGGTTTAACGAAAGTGCTTTTTTATTTTAGCAAATTAATGCTTGCTCAGCTTAATCCTTTGTCTGCTTCATTGTAGGTGTGCTATATACTTAAGAGGCTAAGGGTTTAATACCTCATATTTTACAGATATTTTTGATGTTGTTTCTAAGTGTTATCATTTGAAGTATCTTAGTAATACTTTTAATTAATGATAGTTGAATTAAAATACACAGGTAAGTGTAGGTCCATGACAAGGCTGTCATTGCAGATCTTTTCTGAATGTCTTCCCTAGGATCTGGATCAATATCTTTTTCTGCAAAAAAATTTTCTTCATGCTGACTGTGATTAGTGCCCTGATAGGAAGTAATTCCCTCAGCTGTAGCTCCTAATGCTGCACTAGCCAGCATCTGTATATGGAAATGTTGTGCTAATGTTGGCTGTAATGTCTCTACCTTTTCTGATTATCTTCTACTGTCTCCACAGCCTGTTTGGATTTTTCCTGGGCTACCTTTTACCCTGCTGCTTCCTCTCAGACCTGCCTGTGCTCTGCTCACATATCACTTTATTGTCTCAGTATTAGCATCATTTGGAAACTGCAATGCTGTCTAAAGTTGTAGTCTTCACTGGCCAATCTATCAGAATAAAGGATAAAGATTTCTTGGCAAAAGCTGTGACCTTTATAATGATAAATATGTTGTCCTATTCATCACAATAAATATAAAGCATTGTCCTAGTAGGACAATGCATGCTCTATGAAGAGCACTGTTATTCCATGTCTGCCATTTCTATGTCTGCAGGGCCTTTATTTAAGAATTAAATAGAAATAAACATAAGCATGAAGGCTGAATAAGACAGATTAATGTAATTTAAGATATTTAATTAAAACACCACAGACAGGAAATTTATTTCTATTAAAATAATTTTAGAAAGCTTTTTTCTATACTAAAGAGATAATTTGTATTTTTATGGCTTGATTAATATACTGTGATGAAATTCTAAAGCTGCAGAGCATTAATTGTCGTAGAACTAAGACTAAAGCCTAATATTTTAAATCTAATGGGTTCAGAGCATTTTAATGGTGTTCAGTTCTGCATATTTCTGTGTGTTTTAAGCAGCAGAAAAAATCCTTGATATTAAGAAAGATAAATTATTTTAAATTTCAGTGGGTTCAGTGAGGAAGGCACTGGACTGTGACTTAGAATATCTGGAGTCCAATTTTGGCACATTTTCACTATTCTCTAACATGATCTACACAAATGTCTTATCCACATTTTATTTTGAGTCTTTTTTTTTAGTTTCTGTGGGCTCTAGAGTTGTTGTACTTTCAACACTTTCAATCACTTTGGGGTCCAGATCTTGGCACCCTTTTGGAAATAATGGAAAAATAAAAAATATTATATGCAAATATGAATTTGTATCTTAACAGAATACTCTTCTGTATATAAACAGAATGTCTCTTCACTATGTACTCATGATACTTCTCTTTTCTTTAGCCCCAAATTTTATGTCCCTAAAGTTTACACTGTGCAGTTAAAACATTTTGCAGGCATCAAGAGAAAGAAGGAAATACCCTGTGGATGTAATTTTGGTTTTTGATGGAGCAATTACAATTTTCTCTAAGATTCATAAACAAAAATTAATTACTGAACAATAAACATTATATTTACTGGCAGTTAAATATCTACCACAACACACTTCTGTTCATGACTGAAAATGGCAAATTTATGCTGTGGAAAACCAGTCACCCCAACATTCCTAGTTCTTTGTACTTTGAAAGTAACCCAACAATCAGATTGCAATTAATGTCTTTTCTGGGATCTAAATCCACTAAAGATAGAGGTACCTCATAGTAAAAAAAAAAAGAATGAATGTGTATGATGAAGGAATTGTGGGCTGAAATCTAATCTGGAACATTATAATGGAGGTTAAATTGTAACATTGCTTTATTCTGATTGTATTCTTATTTTAAAAACTGATTGACCAAGCTGATTGTATCTTCTTTTATGGTCAAAGAAACATCATTTTATGATCCCTTGCTACTGAAATGAAGTATTAAAAGTTTTGTAGTGCACTTAAAATACCGGAAAATTTAAGAGCAGGAAATTTTTTTTGTTCCTTTTTCTCCAGCATACATGCAATGCAAAGTTATCAGCTTCCAGGTAGAATGATTGGAATTCATTCTCTTTTTATGTGGTTTCAAACCAAATTTGTCAAGTGGAACTTTTGTGGTATTATGAAATAGTGTAATGGTATTTTCTTTTTACTTTATAAGTTTTATCTTCCTGCCTCAACCATCCCACTTGCAACAAAAATAATAAAGGAAAAAGATATGGGTTTTTTCTATGTTATTTTTCCTCTTAGTAGTAGTGGGATATGTTAGAGTTTGGGGGATGGTTTGGCCTTTTTTTTCTGGAAAAGGTAATTAGCATTTTAAACAGGCTACAGATCCCTGAGATTCTTTCATTAGTAGTATTTTACTCTAAATTTGTAAATAGGAGGCTGAATCAACACCCATTTGTCTTTTTCTTTTAATAAATCAGGCTTTCCAAGCTTTGTTTTTACTGCTTAAAAGTGTGGAAGTATTTAATGTTCACTTAAAACTTGCTTCAGGCAGTGTCTGTGAGTTTATCTGCTCATGTAAAGAACAACAGAGTATTTCAAACAAGCAATCCTGCTGTAGTATTCGATACAGAAAGGTTTCAGCTACATGTATCTCTATCTATATATTTTCAATTTCCCCTGGAGCTTCCATCAGATAAGTAATGTTTGGGATAAATATAGATGGAACAATAAAAAAAAAATAAAAAAATACAGTTTACTTTTTTGATCAAACCCAGTTATATGTGGTCCTTAAAGGTTTAATTAACACTGATTATCTTTGAAACTGGCAACAAATTGAGATTTTCCTGACAGCTACTTGATGACATAACTCTGTTCTTTGGTATTATTCGGAAATATTTTATAACTGAAATGTTCTGAAGTATTTTCCCTTCTCTTGTACCTCAAAATTTTACCAGAAAAAGAGCATTCAGGTTAATGAAAAATATTTAAATTGGTTACCAGTCTCTTAACACAGATCAAATTATGAAAATGGTTTACTAAGAGGGTTTAACTGGAACTACTATCAGTTTGATGAAGGCTGAACAGAATACAGCTGCAGGCATAAACACTCAATTACCTGAGCAGCCTTTTTCCACCATTATTTTCAATTTGAGCTAGAAACCCTGTCCCTGATAACTCATGACCCATCACCCATCTCTTTAGTTATACTGACCTGAGGGTAAAAATTAAATCTCTGCTGAAAGGTTAAAGAAAATACAAAAATATTCTTTTTGACTAGTGTGTAGTCCAGGAAAATTTTCTCATTCTACTGGGACTTCATTGCTTTGAACATTTTAACCAAATTTATCAGGCTGATGGAGATTTGGTAAAGCTTTAGAGAGTACCATTAAATTCCATATCCATTGAAATTAAAATTACTTTCCCTTCTTGCACAGAAAGTGAATGCAAAGTTGATAATAAAAGTGCCTTCTATTAAAGAAGATTGCGTATGTCAAAAATGTGCACTTTAATCTGTCTGCCTTTGAGCTCATTAGGTTTTATCAAACTTGAATATATTGGATGCTGAGGAAAAAATGAATTTTAAAATGAAGCCTAACACTGAGATAATGTGCAAAAAATGGTAGCCAAGGTGAATCTATACAAAAGTTGTGTGTTCCAGAACCAAATAAAAAATGGCTTAAGGTTAAGAAATGATTTGAAGCAGATTGTTTAAATGTTAAAGATGGTGAGATTTAAAATTAAGTGATTTCACATTATTGAAATCTGCTACCTCTATGTGCTTCCTCATGGGTGCGGTAGCAGAATTGGATCAGGAATAACTTCTCAGTGTGGTTAGTTTCACTTGTTGTTTTGGCTCGTATCATATACAAAGACCCATCCAACCTTGCCTTAGATATTTTCAGGGATGGGGCAGCTACAACTTCTCTTGGCAACCCACTCCAGCAGTGCCTGACCAATCTCACAGGAAAGAACTTACTCATAATATCTAATCAAAACCTACTCTCATTGAATCCATTCCTTCTTGTCACTACATATCCTTATGAAAAGCTCCTCTCTATCTTTCTTGGCCCCTGTTTCTCAGACAAAGGAAAGAAGCAATGGATATTTTCCTTGCTGTTCTAACATTTTTTTGTTCAAAAAAGCCCTCCATGACTATTGCTGCTACATCCCACTCCCCCCCCCCAAAAAAATTTGAAGAAAAATTGTATTGTTTCATGAAAATAGATTTAGGAAGTAAACAATGACAAGAACAGATATAAGCAACCAGAATTCTTTGCCCATTATGCCACGAAGAATACAAAGTTTCATCTGTTAAAATAGTATATGATTATTGTCCTCTTCTCTTCCCAAGGCAAAAAGTATTGATATCTGTGTATGTACACACAGTATGCATTCTAAAACAAAACAAAAACCCCTTCTCCTATTCCAGAATCTTCTTATAAAATAAAAGAGGTAGGAAAAAAACCATAAAATTTTAGTAAAACAAGACTTATTTTGAGATTTATTCTTTTTCATCTGTTGGAAAATACTTTTACAGAAGTTGAGCAAATACACACAAAATAAGAAGTAGGTCTTTTTATGAATCTTTTGATTCCTCAAGCAAAGACAATGTGAATAGGAGACTTAAAGCCATATTTCATTTGCTGGTGGATTTCACTCATATTTTAGAATGCTATGATTGGTGTTAAAAATCAATGGTTTGCATCCTCTGTATTGTAGAAGGTGGGAAAGTCCTCTTCATTCCAGAGCATCATTTGCTGAGTTTAGGTTTGTGTTGGATGCCACTGTTCTTGGAAACTGTTTTTCATGTTACACTCATGCTTATGGGTAGCTTGTTTTTTATCCCAGATGGTTTAATAACATTTCTTTAAACGAGCAATCATCTAAATGTGTTTGAGGAGACTGTGAAACAGATTTTTAAAATTTCATTTAAAAAACCTGTAAGCCTGTGTTATAAGATATGTAAAGTCCCATAATTGTGTCATTTATTCACCGTGGAATATATATATAAATTCACCTGTGAAAGCTGAAATGTGGCCATGACAAGCAGTGGAAAATGTCTGCAGATTGGCAGAGTGGGAGAGAGGAGATCTATGAGGTCTTTTGACAAAAAGACCTGAAGGGTCTTTTGACAGGGAGAGGCATGTGACAATTAATAAGCATACAATTCATGTTCCAAAAGACTTGGATATCATCTGTAACATGCTTCATATTTCTCTGAGAAACTACTTCATTCTATGTTTTTCTCATTTATGATTATGGTAATTTATATTAATGCATAACATGGGTAAAACAAACAATATTTTTTTTCTTCCTAAATAGGATTGATTTCCCCCTAAAATAGAATTGAGTCAATGAAGAGAAAATCTTATATTTCTGGCAGGTGTGCTAAATCTTCAGAATGCTATAGATGTATATGACCTGGATAAAAATAGAAAGTGCATATATAGTTTTTATCACTTAAGTCCTTTGAGCATCTCCCAGAGATAAGAAACATTTGTCACATTTTTGAAGGGGTTTTCATTGAAAAATGCTTTAATCATGCAGAAAGCTGTTTTCAAATTTCCATGAAACAAAGCGGACACCATTTACATGATAAATTGCTCCTAGACAACAATCTTAGCTGACTACCCAAGTGCTACCCTGTGATTCTGTTATCACTGATTTGTCCTTCAGTTTTCAGCAGAATGAAAATGAAGGACTTGCACCTAATTGTGCCATGAAAACACAGCTAATTTGTTCATAATAAAAAAACAAAACAAAACAAAAAAACCCAAACAAGAAGATTCTAAGCCATTAGGGTAGAGCATAAATCATATCATATGCAATAACAAAGAATTATTAATGGCTGTATTGTCCTACAAAGAGTCTGAGACTGATATTTTGTAGTAAAATTACGTCTTGAAAGGTCTAATGCATTTTTTAAAAGCATGAAGCCATGTATTTCTAAATGTTGCTGAAAATTATGTGTCTTCCAACAAAAGCTATGAATCTCTGTTATTCTTTATCAGTGCTGATCGAGAGGAGGAAATAAATTATATATATTATATATATATATTCTGGACTCCTGTTATTACCAAATTTTATTCCCATGAAGATATCTAATGTCTGGGTATTTTTGGTTTTAATCTATCAACATGCAAAGCAAGAAGGTAATGGATACTTTAATTATTGTCACACTGAACTACTAGCCTGCTCTGGGTACTCTGTTATATCTATTCCCACCCAGACTGACAGTTCGGAATATAACATTTCTTACCAAAGGAAAAAACCTGACCTCAACAGAGAGTTCAAGAATTCTCTTCTTTAAGATGCCCCTTCTTTTTTTTTCCAAAGCCCTTTTGGAATAAGATTAAAGGAGGTATGACACCAGTGTAGATATTTTTAGCTATTTTTGTCTCTGTGAAATATATTTCCTGTAAGCAAATATCATCCCTAATGTTATCTGTGCCTTTTGTTTATCTGCTCTTACACTTTCATCTTCCATATTTTTGTTTTTCTGGAGACCACTTGTTGTTGTGGTTTTCATTTAAAAAAAAAGGAAAGCCATTTCCTGCATTCTTAATGACCATTTTTTTTGTCCTTTGAAATTTCTGTTATTGTAACATTAAGATGATAGTTTGAAGACAAGGAAATATTGCTTTTAACTTTGAGGTGATCAGTGTAATTTAGGTCTGTATAGTCTTGGTTTAAAATTAGATTTGGATTAGATTGCTGACCAAAAGACTTTGAAAGAGATGGATGTTTTGGATTTGTCTGATAAAAAAACCAAAACAATAGAAAATAAATATAATGAAGTGGGAGAAGTAAAATAACAAAGAAAATATGTAATTTCATAACTCTATGTTCCAAACAAGTGGTTCCAAGTCATCTGCTAATATTCCAGTCCATCTCAATGTTAAGCTACAGGTTAACCCTTATCAGGGAAATAGACCTTGAGAAGTAGTACTTGCAAGAGTAGCAGGATAAAGCTGCAGTTGATATTTTACTGGTTTTTATACTGGTTTTTATTTTGTGCATTTTTTTCATTCAAATTTGCAAAACCTGAGCCTCTTTTTGGACTTTTAAGTGAAACAAACACAAATCCAAAGAGAAATGTAAGAAGGTTAAAGATTCAGGATTGATTATTTGGTTCATGTCAGTACTACTAGAGAGATATGACCATGGACCTTCCTTGAATTGCATTCAATAGCAGCAGAACTGTCCCATTCATTTGCTGAAATAATTCTGTCGCTATATCTTCAGATTCTGGGATTAAGAAAGATGTATTCCCTGACTCTGTGGATGTTTAGTATTCTTTTTTTTGTGTGTGTGTGTGTGTAGGTGTGTAGGGTTTTTATGGTTTTTTTTTTTTTTTGGTTGGTTGGTTGGTATGGTTTGGGTTTTTCAAGGGGGAATTGGGCACAAAAAAATGGAAACAAGATCCCACTTCATTCTGTCTTCCTCTTACCATTATGAAAATTTCATAGGAGAGGAAACTTGTTAGAGGTCAGGAAAAATTCTCACTCTGTGACCAATAGGACTGCAGTTTGATTGTGTGCTTGACCAGGGCTGTGAGATGTATGAGGAGAGTTGAACATTTTTTTCTTTTTCTCTTTTTCCTTTTTTTTTTTCTTTATAGGAGTTAGGGACTGGAAAAAATTATGCACTGATGTTTCCAAATTTATTGACATGATTTTGATTAGGCTCTTTTACTTAATCTTCTTTCTTATTTCAATTTGATGACACTACATTCAAAATGCTTTTTTATTATTTAAAAGATTATGCTCTATTTTCCTTTGCCTATCACTCCTTATGCTCTTGTCCTACGTACCAACATCACGGTAAAGTCATCAGATTTGCTATACATTAAAAAGCACAAGGAATTAGGAAACTTAAGTTCTTGGTTAGAGTTCAGCCATATATAAAAAGTTTTATGTATGTGCAAATTTCTGGCACATTTTTGCTCAGATCTATTTGGAAATGGATGCCTAGAATTGAAAGTAAGAATATGCTACATTATAGATGTAAAAAGAGGAAGTTTGGGGCAAAAACACAAATTAAAAGAATCAAGAGAAAGCAGAGCCTTCTAAGGAAATAGAATACTCATACTGTATGCATTTGTCATTTTCCAGTGATCTGGGTTTGTGTTTCCCAGAATGTTTTCTGTAGAGCACTTTTGTGGAGTCTGAGGAGTTACTTTTCTCAAAATTGTGCAGTAGTGATAAAAAATTGAAATACAGGTCAACCCACTCTGCAAGAAAATTTCACTTGAGTCTGCTTCAAGGAGTATTACCACAGTTCCCTTTTATTTTGCTGTTTTATGGACTTAAAATGAAATTCACCTCTTGTTCTTTAATATTTTTGTGCTTTGAGGACAGCTGAGTTTAGTATGCTGTTAGTACTAAAAATTAGAAGGAAAAGACAGAAGAAAGCAAAAAAAAAAAATTTTGCTGAATAGCAAAATTTTCAGAGATAATATAATTTATCTTTCTGTATAATATGCACATAATACAATCAGATGAGTAGAAAAATTAGTGAATTAAGTAATCTGTTCTTTTACTGGGGAATAGGAAACAGAATAAAATACATGATTGCTCCTCAGAACAATGAGAAAAAAAGGTTCAGCTCTCGTGCTATTCTTCATAATATTATGGTGACAGCATTTCTCATATAACTGCAGCGTGTTGCTTTGCAAAATATCCATATATTTATGCATATAAATTACTTGATAGCAGCTGCTGTATAGGAAGGAGAGAGAGAGGAAGGCTCCTTGATTATAAAGAGATATCTTTTCTATGGAAATAAAACACCAGCTGAAATGCATCCTGGAAGTCAAACAGGATTATGATCTTAGTCCAAAGACAGTTTCCTTTCAGGTGAATTAAATCTGATGGTGATGCACTTAATTATAGAAAATAATGAATTGTATTGCAGCCTAAGATACACAGGATACCAAAAGGGAAAAACATTATGACAACAGGATATGGTAAGAAACCTCCTTAACAGAAACTTTGAAAATATTTATTTTGTGGAAAAGAAATTAGATGACTAGAGGGGAAATTATTAAATACTTAAAGAAAGAATGCAGCAGCCACATCAAATGTTTCAATTAACCAGTTTTTCAGATGTGATAAATTTCACTCCATATGTTAGGGTAGAAAGTTTTCATAGTACGCTTTTTCATTTATATTATGTATTCTTTGAATTGTGTCATCTTAATTGAACATTTCCCTGTTTTCTCTTTTGTTTCTACTATGTTCTTCCACACCAATACTCATGTTGGAAAAGAATCCTTGACTTTTTTATTTGCTCTGAAAATAGAAAAGATTTCCTCTCTTTAATTTTCACAATATGTGGAAAATTTGCATTGGTGCTGAAAAATATGGTGAAACAACACCTATTTCTGTTTCTTTGTAGCATAGAATCAAGAGATGGCACTGTTTGGATTAAGAAAACAAGAGAAAAAATTAAAAAATATGAAACCTTAAGGTCTGTTTATTTTAGTTTCTGAGAATGTGGCCACACAACCTCACTACCAGTAGTGGCAGTTTTGTTAATGGAAGTAGGATGTGCTCTAACCTGTTTTCAAGCATTCCCCACTGCTACATCTCAGCAACCTCTCAGTTAAGTTTTTAGAAACTAATGCTCTAGTCTGGTGAAATAAATATTTTTCTTAAGTCCATGTATGCTTTTGAGAGCAGCATATTTTTCCTCAAATAGTCTCATTTGTCATTACTTTCCCTTCATTAGCAACTCATTTTGCAATTCATGTACATGTATCAAATGCTTCTGTCCTTACATCCATCGTTGTAGCTGTCTTTCACTGATGTGGTTTTACCCCAATCAGTAACTAAGCCCCACACAATCATTTTCTCTCTCATCACTGGTGGGAGGATAGGATAGGAAGGATAAAATTAAGAAAACATGGATTGAGAGAAGGATAGTTTAATAATTGTTTTAAAATAATAATAAATTGTAATAAAAAAAGAAAATAAGAGAGATAAACAAAAGCAAAGCAGGTGATTTAAAAGCAATCACTACCTTTCACATGTAAACTGTCACTGAAGGAATTTCCAAGCAAAAGCTGGCTAACTGTCCTAAAACCCTTATCTTCTCTTTTATTGCAGAGCATAATTTTGTTGAGATTTTTCTAAAGGGCTTTTTTTTCAGGCTATAAGGACACTTTTGGTACCTACATGTATCCACATATACATGTCTATCTCTTTTACATGCTGTGCTGTAGGATAGATACAGCTTCATGTACATTTTTGTGACATTCAAAATTCCTTTATAATGGTCTGGATTCTCTGCCCTTCTCTGGCAAAGGTCAAAGTGATTTGTTTTGTCTCCCTTATAAGCAGTGTAAAATAATTGTCAGTTTTTCCTGGCACATAAGCCGAACACGCCTATCATTCAAAACCAAATTAAAATAAAAAACCAAAAACCTCATTCACTTAAACTTTCCCAGTGTTAGAAAAGTAGAAGCACAAAAGAATTGGAAGCAAAGGAAATAAGGAAAGGACAAAAGACAAGGCCTTATCTGAGTTAAATGATGAGTTTCAGCTATGGTCTGGAGGTGATTTTCTCCACTTGTTACCACTCTAACCAGCTGCACAGCTGGCCTCTGAAATCTACATAAAGGCAAGAGTTCAAAGGTGAGGAAATAATGAAAAGATGATGCCTACAGTCAAGTAAAATTATAGCTTTTCTCTATTGAGGGAAATGCATACAATCAGAAATCTAGAAATTAAAAGAAGATGTTTAAATAACTGTTTTAAGTAACACTAAAGGGCAGAAAATTAGAGAAGATCACATGAAGGTTATAGAAAATTATGTCTATTGGAATCAGTAGTGGTTACACCACTAAGTAAACTGCTCTTATTAACGGTTCTAATAGTCCTTCTACTGTGAAATCAAATGCAATGTTTCCCTTCATCTCCTTACTCCTTGCATCCCATCCCTCCACTGCAAATAGGGAATGCAGCTGGTCACACTTCCAAACTCCCTTCTTTTTTTCTACCTGGGCGATAGCAGTAGCCCTCTGGGATTCTTGGAAAAGTGGCTGGTGAGAAAGATATTTTGCTGTTTACAATTACTAGCAATGCTTGCAAGCATACAGAGAGCTTAATTAGTTTTTCTTTATCTCTGTTTCAGTGTGTCTCAAAGTCTCTCAGTGCTGAAATATATAGTCTCTCACACACACACACCAAGGAGAGAGAAGCACATTGAGAACGAGCTCATTTTGAGCATCACCTTATGGTTTTAGCGGCTCTGTTGGCTCTGCTTGGAGCAGTGAGAAATGTTTGGCAGCTCTGTTGCTCAATTTTCTATGTGCTCATCAGTTTGATCCAAATGGGTGAACAGCTGTGATCTTACCATCTTGAAGACAATTGCTGCTGGAGTTCATTTCTCTGGCAGATATTCTGCTGCAATCTTGCTGAAAGGTGCTTTGCTATTTTCCTTTCTTTCCCTTTTGCCTAATGAAAAGAATATTGAAGTGCAACCAGAGGGTCTTTATTATCTCTGTTTAATTCATTTTACATAGAAGAGCATACTATTTTAATTCCAAAATTTCAGAGAAGGCATGACAAATAAGTTTTTCTGGACATATTTTAATGTGGCTTTTTTTCTACTGAAAGATATAAAAAAATGTTTTTTATAATTTGGAAAAAATACCCAAAATATACCAGTGAACTTTAGTAATTATATGCAGAAGGCCCACAGATGGTCCCATTGAGATAATACCTATTTGTATTTAGAAAGGATGACAGAAATCTTGATTTTCCCAAAGGGAAAAAAGTTAAGATAATAGGGCAAAGATTCTTGAAGTATTCCTGGTTTGTTGTTTTGTGTGTTTGTGGAAGTTTTGTGGGTATGTTTTTTTTGTTGATGTTTTTTGTTTGGTTTTGGTGGGGTTTCTTTTTGTTTTTTTTTTTTTTTATTATTTTTTTGTTGGTTGGTTGATTTCTGCAAGGCCATAAATACTTTAATAGACATAAGGTTTTCCCACCCAAAACATAAAGTGATAGTGTGCTGTTGATTGAAGGACATACATTTACTTGCTACCAAGTAGATCCAAAGATTTAAACGAAATTTCATATCTCAGCTTTTTTGTTATCATATGTTTGATTGCAGGCATCAAATGATTTTACTTTTTTTTTTTTTTATTTTTTTCCCCCCAGGAAATATATACTAAAGTTTTTCTCTTCTCTAAAGGAACACTAAATACATTACTAAATATATTAAAGTCACTGAAACTACGTACCACTCAAGGAGGACCCTTGACTGTTTAGGTATACTGGTTCCTCCCAGAAGAAGTTAATTTTCTTAGTTTTCATGGCAGAGAAGACTGAGGTAAGGCAGGTAAAGTGAATCATCAGTGTTTACCTAGTTAGAAAGTACTTGACCCTATTTTACATTTAGAGGTAAAAGACAGATGTTAATTTTCTGGATGACCGCTGGTTATTTGCAGTCAGCTGACCTGGTTAACCTTAATATTACACATTGTAACCTCTCTGTGTAGTTATCTCTAGAAGAAAAGGAACTGTTTATCTACATCTAATGACAAATCAGAATAAGAAGCACAATGGATTCTTGGTGTAGTTTGTTTTGCTAAATGTAAGACTTAATTCCTGGTGTGACAAAGCATTATTGTTACTACATGCCTCTTTGGACAACAGTTATGTATTTATTCTGAATAAAGATTTAATTATGGCTGCAATCTCTGTTGTACTCTCCTGAGTAATGCAGGTAAAGAGCACAGTCATGCCTCTTAAGCCTCCTCAAGGCTGTGTTGGAGCCACTGGTGATTTTCATGACACAAGTGATCTTGACTTAGGAGAAGTTTGTTGCTCATGAATTTGCAGTCAGCAAAAAGCTGAGGACTTTCTTCCTCTCCTCCTACTAATTGTTATGTCTCTGACATTAAAATGCATCCAAAATCATTCCATCTGAATTAAAGTAATATCTAAGGTGCCGTAGAACTAGAAGATAGAGGCAGTGTGTTAAGGGTGAGCAGGGATGAGTCAATAAATTGGTAGTGGAGGTCTACCTGGATGCCTTGGGTGATGTATAAGGAGTGCAAATAAACATGGGAAATAAATATCCCTGGAAAAATCATTTAATTGGAGATAAAGTGTTACTTCACAAGCTGCTGCTGTATGCAGCCTGATGATTTTGTGATTATTTTTCAAAAATTTTTGTTTGTTTGTTTGGTTTTTTTGTTTGTTTATTTTATTTCATTTTCATTCCAAACTTGTTAGTTCTGTATGAAAAATTGTTCACTTTGGAGTATGCACGGAACATACAAGTCTCTGCTTTCCCCAGAAATTTTGATCAGTTTTTGGAGAAATCACTAAATAGTTGAACCTAGTCTTTGCTGTAGAACAAAAATCTGGCAGAGAGATTGTGTGTGCATTCTCAGTCCGTCTAGGAATAAACATTTCAATTTATAATTTTCTTCTCACAGCCTGTTTTCTGTTAGTCTAATCCAGAATGTAATTCTCTGGAAATGTTAGCTTTCCAAGAGAAGCAAACAATAAATCTCTACAAGGTGCTTGGAGAAAATACAGAAGAAGGATGAGTATAGGAAATTTCTACTTCCAGGTGCTTCTTCTCTTTCATCCTTCCCTTAAAATAAAAGAAAAACATTTGTTCTTCTTCTTATGCTCAATTTTTAATATAAAACACAACTATATTTTTGGTGGTGGGAAAAGAGGATTTTTTGGTATGTATTTGCTTTGTTTTTTATTTGATGAATTGGATTTTTTTTTAATAAGAAAATCTCTAAGCTAAAAACATTAAATTAAACAAGAGCTTATTAACGGTATATCATGTTGTCTAAAATGTTACTGTGATCCAGTTAGATACCTAGTGGAAGTATGGGAGCCTTTGTTTGTAAAAACTAAATATCCCAGTGTTGAAAGGTACAATGGGTTTTTTTAGGCTTTGAGAAGAAAACCCCTTCAAGTGTAGCTCTTTAGGTAAAAAAGGTCAGACTTTTCTGTCAGTGGAATCTATCATGTGCTAAAAAAAAAAGAAGCATATATTTAAATTAGTGTACCTGTTAGAAGTGGCAGGATTTGTGCTATAGATATTCTACCTAATTGACCAGACTCTAAAAAAACAGAAATGGGATGGAAGAAGCTTGATCTCACTTGTTTCACATGCAGATTTTTTTATCCAGTGTGTGTCGTGTTGCAAATCTAGCTCAGGTCTTCCACCACTAGTAACAAAATCCTCTTGTTACTAAATTAAATTAAATGTCCAATATTGTTTGTCCCCTCATGACTTACTTTTCACTGGTTTTGGTAAGAACAAGAATTTTGTCTTCATTTAGAATTGTTTGAAATTACTCCGTTTTTATCTACCCCTAGTACAAAACAAAATCCTAAAATATGCTATGACCATTCTAAGAATTTAGGAAATGTTCTAAGAAATAACATAAGATGGATGAAAGTGAGAAAAAGGACAAACCTAAATCCTTTCCTAGGAAAGGTCTGTGTTGAAATACCATGATAATAGCGGCAGCTCCTGTGTTACAAGGTGACAAGATGACATCCATGACTGTGAAGAAACATTCAGAGCTGCTTCAGTTTGTCACATTTCTGGCAACCATAATGTTCTGCTGTCAAGTATTTCTACTTTTTTGATAGTGAGTTTTAGTCTATGAGTAAAAATGCATATATACATGTAACTTTCAATTATCTAACTTAAATAAAGTGTGAGAGTTAAAAGAAGTCTTACTTCACCAAATATATGATGAGTTTTTATGGTACAGACTTTTATTTTTGTGTTAAATGATGGGAGGCAGAGGTCCTTTTCCAAAACAAGAGCTTTGAAAACACATTTTGTACAAGTGAATGTATTTTTAATGAAAACTAGGAATATTGTTTGAAGATTGCAAGAAGGAAAAAAAAAAAAAAGAAAAAATATGAAAATGAAAAGAAGATTAAACTGGCAGAGTTTTGAGGTTGTAGCTGCATCTGAAATGTGATTAAATTATATCCAGTCAAGAGAACTTGATGCTGTTGGCAGGTTTGGATGTATAAATTGTATCTATAGCATGATTATTCTGTTGTGAAATAAAATGAAAAATTTGACTGTGTTGTATATATTGCATTAAGTCAGCCAAATATTTCTATAACTTCTGCCCTGAAAAACCAGCCCAAAGTAGTTAGAAAAACAGTTTTAGTTGAGCCAGGACCATGTGGTATAAGAAAAAAATACTTGCTTCAAATGGTTAAACCAAAATCAGGACTCAAAGAGTTTTCTGAATTTTTTAATGGCAAATAGTCAACTGGCAATTGGTGAATCTATAAATTCAGGATCCATTGAAACAATAGAGTAAGTAGACTGAATTATTGGACACTTGCAAAATGTAAATGAATCATAAAATTTCTATCTACTAATCTACAATTAAGTCTGAAGAAGTTGCTATTCTCCATGTACAATGACATATGTTCACTTACCTGTCCCAGCCCCTGGGATTACCATCACCTACCCCACTCTTGGGGAAACATTGGGAAAGAGGGATAAAAATATCTGTACAGAGTGAACCAGATTATCTTTCATTTTATTAAATCTGGATTTAGAGTGGGATAAAAGATTTCTCTATCCCTTTAGGAGTATGCCTATCTTGAAATTGAAACTGGGAATAATCTAATGTGGTGTATTTATAATAAAGCTTTTCAATTAAGGAAACACTGCAGGTGTGGTATGGACACTGCTTCTCCAGTGCTTGGACACACAAAAATTATACCTTTGTGGAAGCAAATAGTTCAAAAAATTGACTGTTGCAATGTCAAGTCAGCTTGCTACAAAAGAGTTTGGAATAATTTGCATCAACCTGCAGGAGACTAATTCCTTGAAAACAATTTACAGTACATCAACAGACTGCATATATGACATTTTTCAGAAATACAGGTGACAAGCAGTGGCAGCTGATCTCCACATGATTATAAGCTGTTCTCAAAGGTGTGAATGTTCAAGACTGTGCTTGCTGTGCAAATATCTCTGTGAGAATCAGAGCCTATTTGTAAGAAGGAAGTCGGGTATAATTTTGCCTGAGGTTGATTTTCCCAATTCATTTGGAGTTGAGTTTTTCTCCCCATCCAGATGTATAAGGAAGGCAGTGGATTCTGTAATAAGATTAAATACATGTTGAGCTAATGTTTCTCACAACTCATATATGCATGGTTTTCACTGGAGCAAAAAGCTCATGCTGGCTGTGATTTCCATGCTCGTATCTTTGAGATAAAGATAATCCCATCAGATGATACAGGTATTGATGAACATTTGTGGGAAGGAAGGGGAATGTGTGCAGCTAAATCTGCCATAATGAAGCAGTGACAAGATAATGGTGGAAAGAAAACATGTATAATTTTTAAGAGATCTTGCATTTAATCCTTTGTAGCCCTCAGAAGACTGAGGAAATTGTGTAGGCTCAGTATAGAGCAGCTGTTGTGCACGGTGCCTCAGCACTTCTGTGAATGCTTTGTGTGGAACCTGAAGCTCATAAAACACAAGTTATTTTCCTTATTTTCTAGCAGCAGCAACTCCTTAACCATCTTTAAGTTAATTCCTCTTTTGAGTTTTTATTGATCACACATTTTCAAGAAAGTGATAACTTTCAGTCAACCTCTAGAGGTCAAAGAGTTCTCATTTCCTGTATTAGAGCATTTCTTCTCTTAAGCCTTTTTAATTAAGTCATTCTCACAGAGAATCCTGGGAGTTAATCCCTTCTTGAAGACTGGGTAGCTTTGATTGTCCAGAATAGCTGAAAGAAGTTATTGTCCAACAATATTAAAAATTCCTTATCAAATTCTGAAAGATAACTAATTAATCACAGAAATAAAACTAAGATCTCTAAATTGTTCTCTTAACTGAGATACTTGTTCGAAGTGTGTCAAATGACCTTACTGTAACTGTCTATAAAATCCTTTATTTTTATAAAGTAGAGGAGTATTAAACTCATCTCTGGTCAAAAGACATTAGATCCTGCTAAACCTTTGAAGGGAATATATATTAATCTTTATATATAAAAATAAATGTGAACAACCAGTACTGTTCATATACAAATGTACACATTTATGTATAATGTACATCCATATATAGATTACATGCTTTACCTTGAGACTTGGAGAAACTGTTGTTTATTGTTAACTAATCTTTCTCTAAAGAAATGGGAGGCAGTCTGCTTGTATGACTTCACAGTCCTGATAAGATCATAAGCACCACTGACTCTGAAACTGGGAAGATGGATTAAATTCGAATATAGATTAAATGGCTGACTGCAATTTTATTTCAGCTGTATTTAAACCCTGCACCGGTCAAATAGGTCAAATAGAAGCCTGAATGAGCTTTTGCTGTGATCTAAGGAGTTATGTATCACATAACACATGCTTTGGAGCTTGGCAAATATCTTGCTTCACCTAGTCTGAGGAAACAATTTTATATATATTTTATCTTGTCTCAGAGCAACTAAAGGCTTTCTAATGTAGGCAAAACTGGATTTTTGTCACTCTATGTGTGAAGGACCAAAACTTATCTTTTACTCCTATAATAGGAGGAGCAGTAGTTCATTCAGCCATTCTTGATGCTGTCATTGTGTTTCCCATCCATCTTGCATCAGAACTAGTTTCTGGAAGGAGTTTGCCTCTATTATGACTTTGGAATATGAAGACATGTAAAAGTCACGTACACAGAATTATCTTGAAATGGAATATTGTTTTATGCATAATAGAAAATGCATCCTCAATTTAATGAATCATTTATTCTAATAAAAAAATAATTCAATAGTTTGGGTGAAGAATAAATCTGCAATTCTTTTTCTGAAGATTGTTCTGCTAATTCTGGCTCAAATGAGTTAACTGTGTAAGAAAGAGTTAAATGGTTACTCAGA
Organism: Parus major; assembly: GCF_001522545.3. Lineage (NCBI taxonomy): Eukaryota > Metazoa > Chordata > Aves > Passeriformes > Paridae > Parus > Parus major. Next base: position 2,117,680 of record NW_015379261.1, on the reverse strand, counting down.
ATCTGAAAGCAAGTGAACAAAAAATATGCTGATGCTTCTTAGATTACAACATTTGAAAATATACTGATGTGTTTTCAGGCTTGAAACTGTACTGCTATTGTAGCTGTCATAGGTCAACTCACATGAAACCTGTACAGGTCAATTAATTTAATGTTTTTCTAGTATATGAGGAAAAACAAAGCATCAATGCTTCCTGAAAATGAAGAATTTCAAATCTAGGTTTTGCATGACTAATCAAGGATGTCTAGCTGTGACACATAAGGCAGGTTAAGTAAAACAAAACAAAATTGTAAATCAGGGGTTTCAAACTGCTCCAGATATGCACATTGTTATTACAAAAGACTGTATTTTAAATGGGATTTAGTCTTATGTGTAATACCTTGCCATATTCATTCATTTGAAGCCATATTTTACTCTAATTAAGAAGGCAGAATCTATTCTGAAATGTAAATTGACATGCAAGGAATAGCTGTGAGTGGCTTCCAGCAATCATCTAGTCCATCCATCTGCCTCTGGACAGAATCAGACACAGACAATATCTGCTTTATATAACATGTTGTTCCTAACACCTGCTTGTGAAGAAATCTTCAACCATCTCCTAGATAACTTTTAGCATTTTGCATCCTTTACTCCTCATGTGTTACTTGTATTTTCTACCCTCCTATTTAAAAAGCATTTTCACCCGTACATAGAGATCCAATTTCCTAATCTCTATCTAAAGGAGAAAGTAAGAGGGTTTGGAGGAAAATGGAAGTATATATTGCTTAACCACATAAATACAAGCAGACAGAAGCACTAAATAGATGTGTAAAATATATACACATATATATATGTGTGTATATATATATATTTATATAAATATATAGAAAAAGGACAGCAAGCTCAAATAATTTGAAGATGTATCTTATTAAAAAGATTGTGCAGCTCTGTGTGGGTTTATGCCAATATATTAATTTTCTACTATTTTACTCTATGATAATGCAGAAAATGTATGTAGTTATTACAGTTGTATACTTAAATTATAACAGTCAAAGTTTTAAGATCATTGTAATATTACCCTTGAAAGTATGTTTAGGAGTTCGGTTGCATTTGGATTTTTGTTGTTTTTTCTTTTGGTTTAGTTTGGTTTGGGTTGGGCTTTTTTGGGCTTTTTTTTGTGGGGGGAGGGGGTGGGTTTGCTTTCCTTTTTGTTTTTTGGGGGTTTTTTTTGTGTTTTGTTGAGGGGTTGTTGGTTAGTTGGTTGGTTCATTTTTGGTTTTTGTTTTGTTTAAATGGTGTTGGTGGTGCTTTTTTGGTTTTTGGGGCTCTTTGGTTGGTATGGTTTTTAAGGGGTGTGGGTCTTTGCTTTCTATTTCTTTTTTTTTTTTTATCCCTTTAAATCTTGTGTGATAGTATTGTCATTTTGAAAAATCTATGGCACCTCTTGAGTTTTAGGATGTACAAAAGGCCCGACAGATTTTTAACATGTGATTGGTGAATATCAGAGAAAAGTTTGAGTCTTTATCCACAGTTGTGTCACACTGGAAGCAAATATCAATCTATACTTCCTATTTTAACATATAGTCTGTAGATAAAGTAGATATTTAATCTGTATGTAAATTGCATTTGACTTCATGAATATAGTTCCCGTTATAACATATTATTATCTGAATTGTGCCATTAAGCATGCTGCATTTTTCAACATCAATTTAAACAGAACTAAATATGTCCTCTTGAACACAGTAATTGCATCCTAGCATCCCTTTTTATTTAAAATAATTCATTTTACAGACAATAATATAGTTTATCTTCTAATATAAATTCCTTGGGGCACAGATAATGCATTATTCTCTATTTGGAAGGCAGGCACATCATGGGAACTACAAGAAATGAAAGATAGTAATTACATTCCTTAAGGGGAGAGGGAGAAGCTTAGTTTAAATTTTAGGGGAGATATAAATGAATACTCTGCCTAGAATTAATTTCAAGCCAGATGAGCAAAACCTTTGTCTATATATTTAGAAAAGAAGCATTAAAAGGAATTAAAGTTTCAGGCTGTTTAAAAAAAAATGGCTTGAAAATATGCTGAATGTTAGGTTTGAATGTATTTTCTGTCAGATAAAATGAATTGTTTTTATTCCATGCTGTTCTGGAATTAAAGGTAGCTGATCTTCTGTCTTAAAAGAAAAATGTAGTAGACTTATTTTCTTCATCAGCTGACCATAAAAATCAGTTAAAGAAACAAAAAAAAAACCCAGAAAAACCCTTTCTAACACTCAGGGTTTGTGAATAAATTTTCATAACCTTTTAGGAAGCCTTTCTAATGAGGATAAACAAAAATTAAGCAGACATGTCTGTCCAAGCTGACTGTAAGCTGTATTGCACAGTGATTATCCTATGCCACTGAAGTCTGTCCTTGATAATGGATGTATAATCAGTGTGTCAAACTGTTTGATAATTGAAAAATGCAAAACTTAACAAGGAATCAGAAATATAGAAGGAAAAGTAATACCTGCTTTATTTCTAACCTCTTCAGGCTATAGCAATGCAAACAGTACTATTTTGAATTAACTAACATTAAAATCAGAGATTATTGACCAAAGTTTCTTTGTCAATTCATTAGTATAAAACTACAAGACAACGAATGGTATTTTTAATTTGTTGTCATTATTATGGTGTCCTAGGAGCACCTCAGCATTCTTATAGGAGCAGTCAAACATGGGGACAAGCACCATGGATGTGGATTCTTAGAAAATCTACATTTGGTGCTTGTCACCATGTTTGATGTAAAGCCTTTTACCCATATTTTTTCACTAATACTTGTGCTGTATGATTAAAATAAACCTAAAAAGAAGGTTACTTGCATAGTCCTAAAATTCCTTGATTCTTAAGTGACAGATGCTTTGAGGTACGTTATAGTCAGCATGCCCCCATTAGCCACTGAGGATAACAGCTCCATTTCCATGGCCTTTTTTAGCCTGAGGGCCCAGTGTCCTCTGTGTATTTCTGTTCACAGGGGATGCATTCATTACTGGGCCCTGTGTGTAAGGAAAAACCGGCTCCTTGGAAATGATCTTGCCTTGGTTGTTTAAGGAAATGAGATCATAAGTATCTGAGGTGTGCAAATTATTGTTGGGTAAAAACATGGCTGTGTACAATTCCCCAGTAAGACAATGCAAGAGCTCTACAGCTGCCTGGGTCATAACAGCAAAGAAAAAGATCAGATTTACTGTTTGTCTTCAGATTTAAAATGTCTACTTATGCTTGAAATAAAATGGAAGTCCATGTTCATGAACTAGATCAATGATGGGATGAACCCTTCCCGGGTTCCAAAGCTGCATGTACTGCAGAGGATCATTTTTTCCAATTGTACTGTTTTTTCGTATGAGTCAGTCTCTGATTAGTGCAGACATTTGCAAGATAAAATTCACCTTTTTTGTTTCTTTGGTTGGTTTTTGTACTGCTATTTTGATATTTTACAGTATTACAAAGAACCAAACACCACTAATTTTTGGATTGGATTTTTTAAACAGTCTGGTAATGTAGATTGTAAATAGGTCTTCCTTTAAAAAAAAACCCTAAAAATTTTGCTTTCAGTAAAGGTATTAGAATTTTGTTATTTTCTATTTGTTTGGACAGAACAAGTGTTATTTAACTAATTCATATAATAAGGACAGAAAATTGGTCAGATGGGAAAAGTTGAGTCTAAATTGTTATTATCAAACAATCCCAATGTAAATGTTGGTTCTTACCTTTGGAAGGAAATTAAATAGTTAACATAAAATAAAAATTCTTGCTCAATAGAAGTATTTTAGAGACCTTTTTGAATTTTAATGCAGGAGCTATTTTCTAATTCATTTAAATGTAATCACTATTCTTAAGGTTGCATTTTATGACAAGTTTGACAATCAGTCACTGTAGGAAAATTTTTCAAACCATAAGGCCTTGAATATATTAAAAAACAAAGGTAGTTTTGTTATCAGAGAAACTGATAATGCTGAAAGCAAGCCAAGGCATGAAAAAAAAAAAAAGAAAAAAAAAAAAAAAAGAGAGAGAGAGAGAATGAAAATGCTTTCAAGGGTTCAACCTTTAGAGATCAGTTCATCTGAAAGATTTCTGTCCTGGCTGTGTTTTAAAGCATGCACACAGAGGGATACATAGGCACACACAGAAATTCAGTGGTGCCCTCAGGGTGCCTCCGTTTGTATTACAGGGCAGCTCATTCGCAGCTCACCCAGGACAGAACTGTTCAGCTTCCCTTTGTGCTCTCAAAGCCACCTATAATAATACAAATAGAAGTACCCTCAGGGCACTGCAACAATGTGCCTAGAAATGCCACAGATCCTTTGGGGTATGGAGAAAATATGAAAAAAGAAAAAAAGAATAACAGGAAAGAATTTGTTTTTCTCCATGGTAAATAAACACCAACTGTTTGGTGATTTATATTTTTGAAGTCAAGCTTGTCATTTTCTAAAAAGTTGAGGTTTTGTAGTATCTTTTAATTTCAAGAGCCAAACAATTGGTCACATCCTGAGGGATGTAGGTTGTTCCCTGGGAGATTTGCCTGTTCCTGTACACAGAGAACATTTTCAGTGCAATTTACATTTTCTTTAATAATAAGCCACAAGCTTCAGAATAAAAGGCTACAAAGAACCAAGAGTTGTGGCTGGAATTCTGCATGATGGAGATTCCCTTTACAAAATAAGATTGAATATTATTAATGTGCTTGGGGTTTTTTCACAGAAAGTAATATAGTTCTTTGTAAAAACCAGAAAAAGATACTTCAAAGCTTTGCATTTTATGAGTTACTCCTTATCTTGTCTAGCATATTAAAGAAAAACAAACCACTGAAAAACCCCAGGAAGATTTATCCAGTCACACTACCTCCTTTTACCTTAGGATAAATTAGCATTAATATATTTGATATAATGCAATAAAGTTTTCATTATAATTAAACAGAATTGTATTGAAAACAGTTTTACAAAAAATGTGTAGAAGAGGGTGCTTTTGTCCTCTCATTTCTCGAACATTGACTATTTTTTTATGTTTTCTTGTAAAATGCGTGGGACATGATTTGTGTTTGTTAAGACTACAAGAGAGTCTCAGTCACAGTTTGTATCAAGTGCACTTTTGTGGACACTTACCTCATGGTTTGGATTTTTACTGCCATTTTAAAAGGCTGATTTTGAGCAAAGGTTGTCCATGAGCTTGATAGCTATTTCTAGTGATCTGAAGTAATTTAAGGTGTCCTGCAAATGTTACTATCTAGATTCCCCTGCTGCAGTTATGGGTTTCATTTCCACCAAAACCAAGGGCACTCTTAGGCTTGTTCAAAAGTGTGGTATGACAGTATTACCCTTTAGTTACTGAATATTTCACAAAGCTGTTTATCTTTCATGCTGTATTTTGCTTTTATGTCTCTACATTGCTACTTTTCCACTAGCACTTTATATGTTTGATGTTTGCCATTTCCCTTATGCACAAATTTTAATATATCTATTGCTAGGATTTTTTTTCCATTTTATTTCAAGTATAATTGTAATTCTGAAGTGTCTTTCTAGTTACAGTTTCCCAGAAGACCATGGAATCATAGATTCATTTAGGTTGTAAAGCACTACAAAGATCGTTGAGTCCAACCACTAAGCTAACACTGCCAGGTTCACTACTGAATGTCCCCAGTGCCACAACTTGTGTCCCTGAAGTCTGGCACTTTTGGGTATACTGTTTTTTGAGTGGAGGAAAATATCCCCGTTATTTCCTAAGCCTGTGCAGAGTATGGTGGAGACCTGGGGACTGATGAGCCTTTTTCAGGTTTTCTATTCAGCATTGTAGCACAAAGCTGCTGGCCCTTGTGACCCCATGGCCAGCCAGATGGAACAGCAGGGCTAATGCTGGAGCTGTGGAGGTCCCAAAATGTTATGTGACCATCAGAATTATTGCTCCCACCTTCTCACTTCTTCTTGAGTTCAGCATAGTGGGGTCAGGCCAATTAAATGCCCAGTCTGCTGGAGCCTGGGATACTGCTGTAGGCTGTAATGTCAGCTTTTCCTGTGGTGCTCATTAAGGCAGGTCACCATAGACAATGCTATCTTTCAGCTAACCACAAGCCAGAAGAAAACTGGAACTGTAAGGAAAGAAAACTAATTCAGTCTAATTTTGGAGAAGATTGGAAAGCTGTCAACAAGAGAAAAACAACTTGAAGAAAGACAAGTATTCACTGTCAAGCATTATTATCTTTTAAAAGGGCTGCTCCCAGGTTCTTGCAGTTTCTTGACAACTAAATAAAATCAGAAAGCCAAAATACATTTTTTGGCAATGTAGGATTTTTTTTGTTGTTGTTATTGTTGTTTGATATCACCTCAAGACTCAAGAAACAGCATGATGTATGTTTTATTGATTCAATTACTAACATGTCTGAAATTGGTAAGAAAAGACAGAGGAAACTTATTTTCCTCTAGTTTAAAAATGCTTTTCAAAGTATAAAATTTCTATTTGCTCTCAGTTTTGCTTCAGGCTGAGAACGAAAGGGAAGAGTGTTGTTTGAAAACTTGAACTCGTTATGCAGAAGAGGTACAACACCCCTTGATTAAATACTGCTAGAGTAATTAAGTCATTACTATTTTGACTGAATGTTGTGATTTTTCCTTCAGGCACTGAAAAATATAACTTACCTGTGAGCACAAAGTCAAACATGAAGACTTTTTTTAATTTTTAAGGTTTTCCCTAAGCTCTGTAAAAAATATGATAAAATGTGTTTTTAAACAGGTATTACCAGTTGCCCTTTACCAAAATGAATTTTCTTTCCTCCTGTAACTGATATTTTGAACTTTCCCTCATTTCAAACGCATCAAGATGAAGCACTAGATTTCTTTTCCTGCCTCTTGTTTCCATTTTATTCCATATTCTGTTACAAGTTCTTTATTTTCATTTTTCATTATATGTGTGCCTCTACATGAACCATTATTTAGATGACAAAAATGGATAATGAAGAACAAACACCTCACTGACCTGGTAATGTATATAATATATATATATATATATAATATATGGTCTTTATGTATATGTGTGGTGTTCATTAGATGATGAGCTTGCAGAGTGTTAAGGGATTAATGAAAAACAAAGTTTACTTCATATAAAATACACTTTGGTACCCCTCATTATCCACACACTGTCTGAAGTAAATCAACCCATCACTGTGGGCCAAACAAATTTTCTGTGTCTGAAAGTTATGAGCTGATGGTATGAAGTTAAAAAGCAGTACAGTCATTTAAAAAAAATAAAATTCTACAAGTATTGTCTCTGTGTGTTGAGGCACCTTTAATAAGTGGGATTAACCTTTTTTTGATATTGTTCAGGAGTTGTGAATTTCATGTAACCTGTGAAACTTTTTAAGTGTTAAAGCAGAATTTGGACTTCAGTGCAAATTGCATAATAATGATAATATTGTCTGGAACACAGCTCAGAAACTTAATCTGCCTGTGTTCATTTCAAGTGTTTACTTCTAAGAAACTCTCACTATGCTGTCATCCAAACTATTCCCAGTTGGAGTTTTGATCATTAGAGAAATGTTTATATGCACAGAGGTCAAGTCAACAGCTTTATGATTTACCTTTCACAGTAGTAAAGCTTTATTTATGAACTCCATATTACATCTGGCTTCTTATTTATCATTCTTCAGGTACATGAACACACTCTTTTAACCTAGTAAAAATATTGTTTTGCCTCAGGGAAAAGTCCTGAACCCAGTCCCTGAAGAAATTCCTATGTTTCTGCCTCTATGATTAAGTAGTAAGTAGAGACTTGGTTGCTTTGGAATTTCTCCTGTGTTTGTTTGTCCACATTTGGATTTTGTCTGAAATAAGAGGGTGGGGCTGATGAAGTGGAGGGGAGGTTTCTGTACAAACATTAAAAGATTTAGCTACTGATATGAATGAGATCTAAGATGCTTATACTTGCTAGGGATCTCCGTAGAAAGAAGAAAATACAGTCACAAAATCTTTGACACACAAAAATATTTTTATTTTAGTAAAAGCATTATTCCACTTATGGTAAGGGAAAAATTAATATTCTTATTTGCTAAGGGTTTTTTTTTGTGAGTCATAATTCATTTTGCAGACAATTTCAAGCTAAAAAAGACAACATATACCTGACATTTCTGAAGGTGTTTCTTTTGTGAGGATAATCCTCCATGAGTCACTGACTTGGACAGCCACTGTGAGTTGTCATCCTCTTGGATGTTGAACATTAATTAATGCATGGTTGGGCTGGTTAATTAGGGTCTTTGTCTTCCACATTTTGCACAACACCAAACTGTAGCCAGAATCAGTTGGCTTTTTGATTTGGGGTTTTGGGGTTGTTTGCCTTTTGAATGTTTTTTATTAGTTTTGGTTTTTAAGTTATTTCCCTTCTTTATTTCTGATCCAAATTTGCAAATATACATAGGTTGACTTTGCTAGGGGTAGAAGATTGAATTGTGTTAAGAGAAAGAGAGAAAGCTTGCCACATGTCAGACTTGATTTCATTGGAGGCAATGTTGATGTGAATCCAGAATGTAAGTATATTCTATGGCAATCAGGTTTATATGAGTGCATACTGATTTTTTTTGTTTCTTTCTTCCTATTTCAAGGCAAAGTTTCTGACAGAAAAGTAAACCTCTTGCTCTGAGTGTTAGATTATTTTAAGCTACCAACAGTGATGAATTTAGAAACTGGTTTACTAGCAGTACTTCCAACATTATTACAAAGAAATGACCCAAGGTTTCTGAGACTTTGAATTTCCTGTCTCTGCATCTTACAGGAGTTGTAAGTACATGCTCTCTTTTTTTTCTGCTTATTCACCACCAGCTAGACCTGCTCTACTTACAGTGCCTGTAATTTGGTAACATTGGAGAGCTAGAGAAACAGAATGGACCAAAAACTGAAGTAAAATATTTCTGTTATAAATAGCTTGAAGCTCCTTTCCCCTCTTCTCACTATTACTGCTTGGCCTAAGACATTCTGCAGGCTTTCTATTTTTGTTGGATTTCACCAGAACAGAATATCTCTGCTGGAAAGCCCCTATTTTGTATACTTTGTCTCTTTTCTGAGGTTACAGGTTACAACAGTTTTCAGTACAAATCTCTGAAATGAAAACCCACTATATGGCTTAAAATTGAAGGGCTATCTTCTACAGGAACCTAACGGAAAAACATTCATTTTGCTGAAAAGGCTAAGGCTTTATGCTTGGCTTGTGCCAGATTTTCAGATACTCTTTTCTATATATTTGTTCATATTGTCCTTTCTAGGTCTTCAAGCAATTAGTTTTTATTTGCATGCATCATTTCACTTCTTTGCTCCCAGGATAGTCCTTGCTTTCTGGCTGTCCTATGAATTTTTTCCTCTCAACATTCCATTTGGGCTTTTCACTCATTTTGTTCAGGCTTCTATTTGAATTCCTTATCCTAAGGGCTTTTTTTTTTTTTCCCCCACTCCCTTATTTTCTCCCCCTCCTCCTCCTCCTGTCTAGATTTTCAGTTACTGACAGGTTGTGCTGCTTATCTGAACAATGACAACAATGAGACCAGTAACTTATGTGTCTTTCCCTCAATGAACATTGGGTTTTTTTATATTACCCTTTATTATTCATTGACTGTTTTGAGTTTGGTTCTTCATTCTCTTAAATTCTATATAAAGGAAGAAGCAGCAAAAGACAATACCTGGTTACAAATATTGATTGGTTTTCAATTTTGTCAGGACTGATCGTGGCATTTTGTAATTAGACACTAATTTCTTTCAAAATTGATATGACTGGGGAATCATATTATATTCAGAGGCAAACTTCAGAAAAGGATAATTGGAAAGCCCTAAAATATGTTAAAGGATTTGTTTTTGAAAATGTGTTGGTTCCTTTAAATATCTATATTTTGTTAGCATTTATGCAGTCTTTCACATCAATATATTTCATTGATTCAAACTGTTTTCTACAAACAATAATCTAAATCAAATTATATCCTATGCATTTATTGTGTAGTTTCAACTATTTTGTTAAAAATATTTAAATAAAATATGAGATATATATATTATACTCTGTCTTTAAGCAAATCTTTATAAACTGAATAAAATTTTATTTCTTGAACTGTATTAGATTTGATAATAAATATTTTAGAAATCATGGGAAATATTAGTGATTAGGTTAGTTTTTCTCTACTTTGAAGTAATTCTTTATATGTAGGTAGTTATTCCCTTTAGATGCTCATGCATAAAAATAATTGAAATATGAAATTTCTTGCTTGCATTCTTTCACTTAGGGGATTTTCTATAAGAAATATTTGGCCTCAGGTGAGCAACTCTCTTCTCTCTTTGGGGTTGCCCTGTCCTTATCACTGCACATGTATGTTAACATTTGCAGAATTAGGAGGGGTTCTTTTTAATTGTAAACTTTTAAATTCATTCCTGTCTTACTCAAAATAAAATTTCCAAGGATTGTGCTACAAGAAGAAATTAAGAAAAAAAGATGATCGGGTATTTATAAAAACCTAAAGGTTTTTAAAATTGTTCCCACTAGTGAATACTTTTTCTGCTGCTGTATTAGTGACAATTAGTACAATCAGTGAGTTATGTATTCTTGAGGAAATAAGGGAATACAGCAAATACAAAATATAGAGAATTTTTTTCCTCCGTATATACTCTATTCTTTAAACATTCAGTTATTTAATTTCAAGGTTTTATCTAACTTCAGAAGGTTCATGTCCTTTGACCTATACTATCCTCTCAATACCAGCTGGAACTAAGAAATGTATTTGCAGGATAAATAGGCATGAAAAGAACAAAGAATTGGATGCAAGGAGAGAACGGGAAATTCTGGTGCTATACTTGGGCTGTAAAATATCTTTTGAAAGTAGAAACCTGATGTTCAAAATACATCAAAATTTTTAATGGTGAAGCTTCCTGATACTTGAATTTATTTTTTTTCTGCCTTCTAAAACTAACTCATGACATTAAATGCTGCTTGAAGTATTGCTGGGTTGAGGAAGAATGCAATATATTAATTAGAATATACTTTTCCAATTATTTGTTCTGAGGATACATTTAATGAATATCAGGACCTAGACTATTGATCTCATCTTTGTGCTGTGGTTGATCCTCTTTTCCCATCAATATTATACACAAGTAATTACATTTTTCCTGTTGATGTTGTTCATGAGCTGTAGCACTGGACAGGATAGAGGGATCAATGCCATTAAATTTACAACTGAGAAGATAAGAGTTGTTGGTGTAAAATTAAATGGCCATTACCTGGCACAATTATTTTTGTGGCAAAATCTCTATTTTTCTCATTTTAATTTCTGCAATTATTGAGAACAGAAGCACTCAGATGTGTAGTCACATACAAGTTAAGAGTGACACTGAAAAAATCCCAAACACAGACAAGTTAGTCTCAGAGATGGTATATAAAGGAGACAATACTTCCTTCTATTGCATTGACAACTATTGAATTGATAGTCAATTTTGAGCATTGGTAATAATCTGTTTAAAAAAAAATCAAACCATTCCTTATTTTGAAAATAAGAATTATTCTTTAATTTTACATTAGAATTGTGTTCTAAGAGAGATTATTAGTAAAACTTCTGGCAATTTCTTATTACTTTTATTTATTTTGTTGTTTTTCAGGCTCTTTAAACATTTTATGTGACAAAAATACGGTCAGCTTCTGATTTTTGAGTTTTTAAAGGGCTGGTTATAGTGTTATTTGTATTTAGTCTTTGAATTGCAGTGTGCTTACTGGCATTCTGTGTATTTATACTTCATTACACTGAGTGTGCATCTGTTGGCTAAAATGGGCTAAAATTGGGGTGGTGAGGCAGTGTCTGAGCATGTAATAAAAATACTTTGGCTTTCCTTTACTTATTAACTGACTGGTAATTTAATATGCATCCATTTTCCAAGAAAGTTAGGAATAACCTTTTTATGTTTTTCATAGCAAATTCACAAAAAACTACCATAACAGGCTTGTATTTGTCAAGCTGACCATCACTTTTTATTATTTCCTTGTCTCCTGAGGTCCCAGGTAAAATTAACATTGTTATCCTGGTGTCACAGTGTGTGTGGTCAGCAGCTTTAGAAAAATCATCTTCATATGGATAAGGGTAATATTATCTGTAACTTAAAAATTAAGGTAGGTTAGACCTAAATACAGAAATGTTTAAAACAATGCAAACCTGTTAAAATAACTGGACACAGTAGTATGAGTTAAAGCTTCATCAGGACAATTCAGTTTGTCCTCTGATGGTTGTACTCACAGGTAGAGCTAAAAAGCCTATAGCTTTTATATTTCATTAAATTGCTAAATGCTCCCAGATATTCTAAGCCAGAGAACACCAAAGATTTGTAAATGTTATGCATTTATCTCATCTCAGATCACAATTTTTGTCTTTTTTCTTCTCTTCTGAATTTTCCTTGGTCAAAAAATTACTTGAATTCTGACAGAAGTTAAAAATAAAATTAAGCATATTAACGTGCTAATGTATATTATAGAAAGGCCTTTTCAGTAAAGTGCTGATAACAGATGTGTTTTTAGAGACTGGTCTGCTGAGCTGAAGTACAGCAGCAGCCTTTGTGCTTGGTGGCTTGGGAACCATAGGAATTACAAATGGTATGTAGGTGTTCCTCTGCATATCCTTAGTGCATCAGTTCAAATGGAGTTATTGTCTCTTTAGTGTATTTGTAAAATGGTATATTTTATTCCAATATCTTCATTTTTTTATTACAGAAAAGAGAATAATTAATACACTACATTAATTCCTCTGTAATTATTTCAAATGTCTGTTGTACTTGAAAAATATTTCTGTATGAGAAATTTTAACACATTAATTAGAAAGGGTTTAGGAGCTGTGAAAGTTTAGACACCATAGATTCCTCCTTTTGCCACTGAATCCTACATAGTTTCACCTCTATGGCTTAATCTCTCCCCATGCCTCACACAGGAATCAAATAATGTAAACCACACTTCCCCATTCAGAATATGAAATACAATATAATATTATTTTAATCCGGCATTCCAAATATTTAGGATTCAGTGAATCAGAAAAATAAAATTTTTCTTAGTGTTTCAGTTCTGGTTGTTCACCTGCAGCAAACTTATGGGATAGCTAATGAGAGACTGCTTCAGATTTATTGGTTTTGTGAGTATGAAACAAACTGTCACTCCCGTGAATGTTTTGGTCCTTATTTAACCTGAATCCCTCCCTGGAGTTGTCTCCCATCTATATTTTGAGAGTTAATGTTTTGTCATCTTTTACCAGAAGCTCAGTGAAAAAAGATTGAGATTCTGCTGGCTTCTCTTCCTCCTTTCTTCCCACCTTCTGCTGTGTGAATTTCTTTGATGTTACTCTTACATCAGTGAAGAACAACTTCCCAGAATAAGTTCAAATGTATTGCATTATTTTCTTAATCCATAAAAAATAATAATAATAAAATAAAAGTGAAATAGACATATTTTTATAAATTCAGATTTGATCTTTCTATATTCTCTTGCTCATTGGAAGTTCTACAAATTGTATGGAGTAGATTTGGGTTTCCCTGGGGTTATTTTTGGGTTTTGTTTCTTTTGTTTTTTAATAACACATCACAAGTCAAACAATTTAAAACAAAATAAATACATTTTTTAAAAAAAGTTTTTCCACTGTTAGATTAGGTAATGGTATTAGAACTAAGAATTTTTCAAAATCATTGGAAAAAATATTTATTTTTTTCTTAATAAAAAACCCAAAAGGAGCTGGTTGAATATTCTGATAATTTTCATGGCTATTAAGCAGGTGTTATTCCTACCAAGAAAAATGAGGATATCTGATAGAGAATTTGTTGAGACAGGAAAAAGGTTAGACTATACGAGTAGGTTGGCAACCTCCTTAGGTTATTGCTCTGTACCAACAAAGAAGAAACAAAAAGAAATTCAGAAAAAAAAAAAAGGATTTCCAAGTACTGACGGTAACCCCATGTTTCTCTCAATTATAATGAACATAGTTTGACAAATAATCAAAAAAAAGAAGGTGTTGAAATACCCAGGTGGAAAATTCTCAGGCCAATAAACATATTCCAGTACAGGGTAAGATCATAAGTCAAACTCCAGAATTAAGCTTCACGTCATCCAGACCAATGAACACTTAACTATTGTTGTTTGACCATTAATTCATAATATGATTTTTACAGACATATCAAACCTGTTCCTTAACTACTTTGATTAAATTGTGATGGAAATAAATGATCCAAATAAAATTAGAAGATTTGAAGACTACTGGATCATGCTGTATGATGGATTTTACATAATTCAATCCTTAATGTGTATCCAATATGCTTAAATCGTATTTCTAATTTTCCTTTAAATAGTTTGCATTACTAATTTGCTTCTAAGAGATTTCTGCCAATCAAGTTAAATACTTTTTGCAAACTGCTTACATTCCTGTCAAAGTGTACTTGTTATACTAAACACCCACATTCTGTTCTAGTTCCATTTTAGTTACTTTATTATTATTTTTTTTAATCTTCCCTCCCACAGAGTGTTAGCGACTTCGTATTGATGGGCATCCAGGAAGCTGAATGCAATATTTATTTTTAAAAATATATTCATTGAATCAGTGCAGATCTACATGGTACCTAAAAAGGCAAATTCCAGGTTTTGAAAGCTGTGTGTGGGTGTACCAGCAATTCTGCCAATTTTGCAGAGAGGAACAGTGTGCACCAAAACCATCAGCACTGCTAAGTTCCTCTTGATTTCCACTTTGCAAATATTCTCTTCCAATGTTTTTTTTCCAGGTGTCAAAAAGTGTCCAGTAAACAGCTGAGTGTGAACAATTCATAAGCTCACAAGAGAATAAATGGTCTTTGGACAGTGTACCGGTATTGGAAATGTAGTGTGAGGAATATTCTTTTTCTCTTAGCAGATAGTATATCCATATTAGTGTGTGTATTATGTTAGCATATGGTAATTCATTATCCTGTGTAAACACTATATTGGGATAATAAGAACAGTGTGAATGCTTTAAAAACACTCTTTACATCTCATTCACAGAAACATTAAGAGATTTTAACTTTGACAAGCAGCATTTCCCCTTGGGAACAACAGTTTAGAAAGAAAGACAGCTCAGCTAGTTTGTCCACTAGAGAAATTTAAAGCTAACATAATATATTAATTCAAAAATAGCAGCACTAGGAGGTTTTATAATTTTCAGGTCTTCATTCTGTTCAGAGTTCACAATGTGCGCTCAGAATGCAAAATGTGCAAACAAAGGAAGGCAGGAATTTTTTTTTGGCAGTGAAGTACCTAATAAAAAGAGAAGGTGTTGACCCACTATTAATTTCTTATTTAAATTCTCCTTAGTCAAGCAAAATTCCCTTTTGAAATTCATCATTTGACTTCCACTGAACTTTTAATAAAAAAACTTCTGTATTTATTCACAATGGAGAATTCTTTTTTTTTTTCTTTCCTCACGCTTTTTGAAAGGAAATTTATGTGTATTATATCACGATATAAAATACATGTTATCAGTTTACTACAATTCCCCAATAGCAGTTTTCACCATGTAATTTCCTATTCATCCTTTCAGTTGGTGAGAAAGCTTTTAGGGACATATAAATGTGTATTTTGTGGCAATTTTAGAAAATTTCAGGTGCCAACTTGTATTCCAAGACTCATCCTCAGTAACAGTTTCTCTGATTCTGCATATCTTAAATATCAGTGGTAGGAGTTAGTCTGTAATGGAACTAAGAAGTTATTTTGTCCTCTGCCTCTTAGACTTTGCTTCCAGTTACTTAAAGGGAAGCTGCATCACAGTAAATGGGAACAGAATTTTACCACGAGGACCCAAATTTATTCCTGGCTTTTTGGACCATAAAGGTCTGGTACAGACAGATTTGAATTATCTTTTTTAACCTTTGCCTTCATATTTTAAATGGCTCTGATGTTCCTTTTATGTTCTGGTGAGATTTTGTTAGATTGTTTTTTATTAGTTTATTTTGGCATTTGGTTTTTTTGGAATTTTTAACCCTAGCTCCTAGAGTCCTTGATTTTCATGGACCTTTATTAGTTCAAAAAGATGAAAAGCCATTCCTTGTATTTTTGACAATATTCACTTTAAAATAAAACCCAAATCCACAAGGTTAAATTATTTCAGTTTCTTTCTCTGTAAGATATATCTGGTAATTTGTCAGAGGTCTGCCTCATTCCTTGTTTGAGTTTTTTTCCATTCGGTTGCATCTCTAACCACAACTTTTTCTAACCAGCTCTTATGCAAGGATTTAAACTGCAGATTTATATAATATAAAGTTAATGGTTTAATGGAAATTATTTTAGCATGCACTAGTTATGAATAACTTGCACTTGCTTTTCAGAATCCAGGAATTATGATGTTCTTTAGTGCTGTTTTTTCAGAAGGCACATTAAGCTAGCTGGCCACCTAGGTCCATTGTATCAAATACAGAAAATAAATGAATAAACATGGAGCTGTTAGGATTATGACCTGTGCAATGTTCACCAGAAAGACAGGAGTGCTGGGGCTTCTGCTGAGTAGATATTCAGAAGGTCTAATGAAAAATCTGTTGGAATCTTGCGGACACAATGATTCCTGGTGTCCCCAGAAGTATGCATCAGCCTCTTAGGTGTGGCTGGTTTGTTTGTTTTGGGTGTCTTGGCAGATGTTGTTTGGTTGGGGGTTTTAGGGTGATATGTAGTAGCTTTTTAGCTTGTTAGCTTGTTTGCTGCTTTCCCTCTTTCAGTGGTTTGGTGTTGAGTTGTTTCTGTTTTTGTATCTAACTTTTTATAAGAAAGTCATCATTTGAAGAGTTCTTGTTCTGTAGACCACTACAAAAAAACCTTCAGCCAATTATATGTGGATCATAATAGAGGATTAATTCAAGAAAACAATTAACTGCAGCTGGTTTGTTCTTGGGCAAGTCTTGGTTACTAAGCTTATTTTCTATTTTAAGCTATCCCATTTTTGGCTTCTGTGCTGCCTCTTGTCTTACTGTTTGGGAAATACCAGCCCCTGGGACAAATAAAATCTTGATCTTACAGAAGAGCATGTTACTAGATTTTCAAAAGCAATAGGTGTTTTTACTCCATTTCCTTAGTCTATTCTTTACTTCACAATGCCCAATGGTCACAAACAAGAGAGCCAAGCCCTTACTATAAAAAGCAGCAAAACCTAAGAGAGAGATTTATTCATGTGGGCTGTATAGCCACGTGAAATTTATGGCTTTGGAAGTTCTAGTAAGGGCTTGCTGGATTCAGCTGTCTTGGTATCCAGAATATCTTTGGAGAGCTGTTTAGTGTGCTTTGTTTCCCTCAACGTGAACAACAAGGTCATTGCTCTGATGTGCTTTTGCTTTTGAAGAATATAATCATTGGTATCTGTGGTTTTGAATTGCAATACATGTAACTTAGAGTGCAATTTAATTCAAATTCTGATACATTACAGTAGTTATTTCCATAGCCTGCTGTCTTTCCCCTGCCAATCTTGCTGAGTAAGATTCTAGACAAAATTAAGTCTTGATCTGCAGTATTGGTATGGGAAGTGTTAGTACATAACAGACAGTCACAAAATATCCTTCCAGTTGTCTGATTAAAAAGATGTTGAAATTCAGATGCATTTTAATTTCTCAGCAATAAATAAATTTTAAGAATTTAAAATGTGTAGGGACATGTCTGATATTCTGGTCTAGATTTTTAATGTTTAATTAAATCTACTTTAGTCAGCTGGGGTCTATTGAATGTGTGCTTTGCCTCAAAGTCATAACTCTCATGGCTTCTGTTACTTATTTTGTATGGCTTTAGAACAATAGATTTAAGACTTTTTACAGTTATTGAGGTTGAAATCTATCCTGATTCTAAATCTTTCATGTTTTAGTGAAATCTGCAATAGAAATAAAAACTTAAATCTAGGAGAACTCTCTGGTGATCTTTTTTCTAGTATATCAAAAATAGAGTTTGATAAGCTTTTGTAATCATTTACTGCAGACAGGTCTTATGAAAGACTTTACCTTCATATATTTACATTTCTTGTTAACACAGGCACTTTAATTAAAAAGTTAAAGGAATTTTAATTTCTGACTGTGATTGTATCTTTGGTTTGCAGATAGTGACAATACTCAAAGCATATGATCCTTGACTACTTTTGATTCCTAAATATGTAAGTTTTGGTGTCCATTTTTGGTGCTGGGAAAGTTCTTCAACAGAGACTTGAGTGGTGCATTATGTATTCTACTAAACAAGTTATGGGAAAGATAATGAGTCCTTAATGGTATTTTTTTATGTTTTCTCTTGTGTTCATATAAATAGTAAGCTTTTTGTGCTATCCTAAAGTATGTCTTATAAGTACTGTGGCTTTTTAGCAGCTTTTATAGTAATATTACAGGTTTTAGAGTTTATAGAGAAACTATAACTTGCTGAGTGATCTCCTAAGTAAAATTGGGCTGGTTTTCTTTTACATGCTTCCTGTGAACGTGTACACATTTCTTTTGAAAGTCACTAAAAGTATAATTAATGAGAGTTGTGGACAATAATGAAACAAGGGTTAAAGAAATTGAGACTCTAAAGACTTTTATCAAAATACGAGAACTTTTTTCAGAACTCACTGAATCTTTTCAGTTTTTCCTTTAAAAGAATTAGTTTCAAAGCATGCAAAAAGAAAAACAACAAAACCATTTACAACTAAAAGCTTGTTTGTATTTTTGGATGTATTTAGGCAGCTGTAGGTTTTCTCAAGCACAAATGTAACAAAAGTTTTATCAGGCCCAAGAAATCTTACAGAAGGAAAATATTTTCATATGTGAACACTAAAATCCCACATATGCAACACTTTTAGTCTAACTGCGTATGAGAGGACATGGGCATAGATCTTTGATTTGTGCCCATTAGCTCCTAAAACTTTCCATTTATTGGAAAAGTGGTTTTGAAACCTGAAGTGAATA
The DNA here is from genome assembly GCF_001522545.3 of Parus major. Taxonomy (NCBI): domain Eukaryota; kingdom Metazoa; phylum Chordata; class Aves; order Passeriformes; family Paridae; genus Parus; species Parus major. Next base: position 2,098,760 of record NW_015379261.1, on the reverse strand, counting down.
ACTTCAATTAAGATGCTCACTTTACTTCCACAGAAGGAATATGACTACTGGTTATTTAACTTTTGAAGCTGTTTTTTGAGTCCCTGTCACAACAGTTTGACAAAAATTCTTAGCAAAACCTTGAATCATTTTTTGTACCTTTAGGTACAGCAGAATCATTATTCAGTTTGTTTAACAGAACATGCTAGTAGTGACAATGCTATGTGTTCTGCATGCTTTACTGCAAAAATAAAATGTTTGAGGATATCTGAAATATTATAAAAATAGATAGTAAATTGTTTAGTAAAACAATTCAAGCTTTTTTACTGGCTTTTTATAAAAAAATCTGGCTTTTTCAGGGTGCTAACTTTAGAGTTTCTAGAGTAACAGACAGGGATACTCTCTTAAACAGCAGTGAGCCACATTTTGCAATTAAAGACTTTAGCCAGAAACTTTGTGCACACATTTAATTGATGATGATTCATATTATATTATTATTAATAATAATAATCCCTAACATAAAGAAATTATTAATTTAGCTTATTTGCTCAAGGGATGCATTTCTTTTTGAATAGGATAGAAGATACTAGCAAGTTAATATCTTACCACTGTGGTAGAAAATGTGTAAAAATTAATGAAGAGAATAGGCTTTACTTAGATAATTTCATTATTGTCATAGCTTTACTTGCCCTGTTTTATGACTGCCTTATTGTCTGTAGTGAAATTATTATCTTAGCTCTACCAGAATTACTTTACAAAACAGCTAAAAGGGATCAAATGAAAAATTAAGTATTTCCTCCTTGTTGCTTTCACTAATTGCTTATGGATGCTGAGGGTTTTTTAGGGGTTTTTTGTTTGTTTGTTTGGATTTTTTTATATGGCTCCCCTAATGTAAGCAGAAGTGAAGGAGGGATGTTTTTATTTTTAAGTATGGGCTGAATGCCTACATTCCAATAGAAGTTTCTACTGGTGGACTCTGCTCCTCATTTTTTCAATGGACTGTGTGACTGTAAAGAGAAATGAAGATCCCAAAACAGGAATTGAAACTTTTTTCTTTCTAAGATGATTGGCTCCTCAGGGACACATCTCTGAAGGATATCAACTTTATCTGTCTTCCCTAGGACATGGGAGTAAACGTGGTGACAATGTCTCCCTAATTATTTGTTCACAGGAATACTGAGGGACACTACCAAAAATACTAGTAGGTGGTGACAGTTTCAAATCATGATCTTAAGAGAATGCATAGTTCATAGTGTTAATTTTAAATACCTCAGAAAATACTGCCATCATGAAATGTCATCTTCAGACAAGATTAATCAAAGTAATAAAAACCCCTGAATTGGTCCAGCCATGAAAGCTAGTCACTCACTCTCACCTGCCACAGCTGGGCAGAGGTGAAAGAAATATATTGAAGGGTTCATGAGCTGAGTTAAGGACTGGGAGAAGACACTCCATGGGCAAAATAGGCTCATCTTAGAGATACAAAGAGTTACTAACAACATCAGAGGAGAATAGTGAGAAGTAAAATAGGCCCTTAAAAAATATGTTTTCTTCCCCCAACCCCTCTGTCCTTCCCACCGACAGCGCAGAGAGACAGGGAATGGGGGTTTTTGTCAGTTCATTGCCTGAAGTTTTCCTCTGCTCTGGGAGAGGCATCCTTCCCCTGTGAGACTGTGGGGTCCCTCCCACAGGAGACAGTTCTCTGTGAACTTCTCTGGCATGAGTCCACTCTCATGAGCAGCAGCCATATCTCACCTGTTGCAATGTGAGTACCTCCCATGGGCAGTCCCAAAACCACTGTGGTGTGGGTCACTCTTCCATGGGGTGCAGTCCTCCAAAGACAAGCTGCTCCAGCCTGGAAACAGGGGCCATCTCTCTCCACTGGGTCTCCCACTGGACCACAGCCTCCTCCAGCCTCCCCACTCTGGTGTGGGCACCTCCCTGATGGGCTGTGGGTGGATCTCTGCATCCCCCATGGATCCCCA